>NC_056725.1:1025998788-1026298788 GCF_019279795.1 Protopterus annectens
TCCTCACAGATTACATACCTCAGGCATAAGGTTTTGTAAGTAGTGACACACAGTACTGTATGGTACACAGGTAAAGCTCATCTGGGTTGGCATACATTTGTGTGTTGTATGTATGTCTGATGTGTGTGTAATTATGCCTGTACCATGCCCTCAATCATATGTGTGTTACAGGGTATACGTGTGTATCTAGCAACATGTATAGTCTAGTACAGCAGTATGCCACCTATATTAACAACTGTGCACATATGTTAGGCAGGGGTTTGGCATCAACGACTAGGGTGGTATACTGGTAATACTGTAACTGTACTTTACATTCATTGCAATGGATGACATCTTTCTTTATGCATTAGCTTGATATATACCTCCTGTGGCTAGGTGGTGCATTGTGTCACATACAGTGTGCCATGTACTGGTGTATAGTCTTACATACTGGCTTCTCTTTGCTGCTGTGCAGAACATGGTTTGATATATAGAGCATGCCAGGCACTGTCAGCCAGTTGTGGCCTGAGCACTAATATGTGGTATTGAACGTGTGTATCCTCTGACAGCCAATCAGATGCTATATATGGCAGTTAATTGATATCTGTACTTTAGAATGTTAAGTGTGCCACATGACTTGCTCACACATATTGTTTAATTGTCTTCCAGGGCATGGCCCACCAATGCAACCCATGTTATACAGCTGCAGAGGAACAGGAAATACACAGCAGCCTGGTGCAGCACTACACCCTGCTGTTCTCTAGAACCAGCCAGGACCAGCATGAGCGGACTGCACTGTGGCAAGATCTTGTTCATCGGGTAAATGACATAGGCATGCATAACCGGACATATGAGCAGGTACGCCATCACTGCAGTGATTTAATTAGACATGTCCGGCGGCATGCGTCTGATATCCATAGACAACAGCTTGCCACAGGTGGTGGGGTAGCCATTCATCCCCCCCTCACCAGAGTGGAGGAGCTGCTCATAAGCGTGGTGGCTCCTGGCCAACAACAGGAACAGCAACATACATGTGTCATCATGGAGGCCGGAGCCACCCAGCATGTTGACATGGAGCGTGCAGGTAACATGCCCTATCTGTAGACTACTGTTACCTGTATTGGTAGATTATGCATATGTGAGATGTGTACTGTGTGTTTAGCAGTTGTGCTGCCTAGTGTTGTGCAATACTGATATGTGGAATATAATCTGTATGCCTGTGACTGTCGACTGTTGTACTACTGTAGTTTAGCAAACTCACAGTAGCAATGCCACAGTTGTGGCCACTGACAAACTGTCTCATATTCTTGTAGGTCCCTCTGGTGTGACAGCAAGGCAGCCGGTCGATGCTGGTGAGTGTGTTATAAATGTAATATTGCTAATGAAATGTGCATGTCATAGGTGAGGTGTAGGCCATGTACACGTAACACACCTACGCATAATGCATGCTGTGCATGTTTGCTGTGAGACTATGCACATCTCAGTAATGTCAGTAGCTGCCTCAATCACATGCAATACACAGAGCATCACACACAATTGTGGCAACACCATACTGGACATTGGATAGGCATAGTTGATACACATGTACACAACATACACAACTTTGTCATACACAGTACACCTTAACATGCTACACATGGCGTATCCAGACACCCGCTGTAAGGTCACACTTCAGTATCCCACATGTCATCCACACAGCACACATAATATACCTGAGGGGTAGAGGCCTATCATGGGGCTGTGCGACACTCTTCAACACATAACACATTCATGTTAGGCAATGCTCCCTATTGGGCACCTTACAAACCCATGTAACAAGTGGCTGTGTAATTGTGAATGTAGCCACGGTACTGCAGTTCAGGTACAGCATGCTAGGTGGCGGTCTGGCACACATTAGTAGCCTTGAGTGACCACATGATGCATGATGATGATGGCTCATGGTACTACACCCCATCCAGTTACAGTGACCACAGTACTACACATAGCAGTCATTGCTATGCACCTCAATGTTGTGTGTGTGCAAACATATGCACCTATACACAATATGCATAGCAATCACCATTTGTACAAAGTGACACATATATGTCTTGTAATGCTATTGAGTGTATAGGTCACATGACACACATTGGGTATGTGTGATGTTCAATGTTGCAGTCATGTTGTAGCATGCCATGTCATGGCTGGCACTGGCATGTCCACAATATGTCCTACACTCACCATAACCACTGTACAATGGCCATGTTGAGCAATGGTATTCCATCACGTATACATGCACCACTCATCCTGTGTGTATACATAGCATGCATGTGCTAAACCTGTGTCCACAATTATCTGCTACAGACACAGACACTGTAATCAGAAATGGATATCTATGTGACACACAGATACACATCCAGCCATGGTATGTATACCTGTGAGTGATGGTGCACAGGACATTGCAGACCTTTTAATACTTGCACAGCAATGTTGTGTCCATGTACACATTGCATTCCAGGGTGAGGCCAATCACTGAACAACAACACACATGCATCAAAGCCATGTATACTGTTATTAACAAGGGCTGTCTACACTCGCACTGCATGGTCTTGAGCAACAAATTTTCTGCATGCTGACATGTGATATGACTGTTTGCCTTGTGATACTGTAACCCACCTTCAACCACTATTGAGTATGTTTTGGATTGCTGGTGGTGTGTGTGGGTATCTGCTGTAGTGAGGAGTGTATTTGTGTGCATGTGTGCATGTGTTCATGTGTGCATGTGTGCATGTGTTCATGTGTGCATGTGTGCCGACATCATGTACAGGTCGTAAAGTGTGTTTCCTGTCTTCCTCCCACAGGTGCTGTGTTAGGGCTGGTTCACTGCAGCAGGGAAACTGATGTCACTGAGCCACATAGTGATAATGAAGATAGGTGTGTTGAGGCACAGGCGTGTTTGCCAGGGTCTGTCGTTGGGCCACCAATCGACAGTACACAGCTGTCCACCCCATCCATGCATACAGTCATACTGCCAATACATCCATCACCAATGCCCATAGCTGAGGGACAGCATACAGTTGGCATTGGCCAGGACAGTGTGGTATCCATGGCACATGCATCCCAACACAGCAGCCATACCCAGATGTCTGGAAGGGTACCACATAGGCAGATGTCCAGGGGTTCTCGTAGGAGCACTGCTGCTCATCATGCCACTGGCAGACATGCCACAGGTCTGACAACGTCACGCATGTTCCAGGCTGTCATGGAGGCACAGGCACATATGGAACGGTACACCAGACAGGGACTAAGGGCACAGAGGGCACATAACACCGCCATCATTGACAGTATCCGTGACCTAGCAGGTGCCATCCGTCATTACACCGAGGTCACTGATAGACATTGGGGAGAGACATTAGATATCCTCCGCAATGTCATGTCCATGTGTCAGGACAGTGCGGGATGGTTGAGATGTCGATGTGGATGTATGCCAGCAACATCAGCAGCTGGCAGTCGCCGCGGATGTCCCTCAAGCCACAGCCACTCCCGTAGTGCCAGTACCAGCCCCAGCAATGTTGGGGTGGGCTGTCCATAGAACATCCTAGAAGACCATGTGCACATGGCTCTGGACAGTCCCAGCAGGGACCTGTGTCCAGTGTACATCCATCCACCTCTGGGGATAGTACCCAGTCTGGCTTAGTACCTGATAGTGTCAGTAGCACCCCTGCCAGGCACAGGTACCATATCCATGGCCAGAGATGGTGATCTGTAAAGCCTCACAGGTACAGTCTGTGGCTGTCCCACAAATACCCGTATATGGCAGCCACATGGTGGAACTGTGTGCATGCAGACACACACACATACTCCAGACACCTAGGGCTAACACATACCCACACACATTACAACAACATTGGCCCATTCCAGTATTCTTGCCCCACACACACACACACACACACACACACACACACACACACACACACACACACACACACACACACACATGTCAATTGGATGGCTCACTGTAGGCCTCTGGCAAACCAACAACACACCCTGTGCATATGATGAAACCTGTGCCGCCTCCTGTCATCTGTAACATCGATGCAGGAACAGGCTACCATGGTGCTGATGCACAGGGTGTCTATATAGCAGTATAGCAATGTTAGCATGTTGTCAGCAGTAGAGTGTAATGATATGCTTGAAGGTGTAGCTGAGCAGGCATGATGCATTAAAGCTATGATTGTCATTGTAGTGTTGTTTACACCAGTGTTGGTTCCAATTGTGTATTGTCCGGCCACGTGCCACTTGGCTGATGTGTGCAGTATTGGCAGCATGTGTTAGAGAGTGGACAGTATGTGTGGGATGTGTGTAGCACAGATTTGCAGGTGTACAGTTGTGAACATGGTGGAGGTGCACTGTCTGCATGTACGTGCATAGTGGACACATGGCCAGGGTGACATGCTCTGTATTACACAGTAACACTCCATAGTTTCTATTGGTGGCCAGTATGCATTGTACTACACACATTCCGAACCTGACTACACATGTGTGTATGACATGGTTTGACACTGTGCTGTGGGTGATACTGTTACTATCTGTCATTGTTTTGCATTCTGGTAGTATACATCACTTCAACAGCCTGACCATAACCAATCGTTAGATGATGTCTTGACAACCGACACACAGATGTAGGACACACAGCAACATTTGGATCCTTCAGGTACTATACAATGCCAGTAACCACTGGTATTCACCTGCACCCATTACTGAGACCACTCCTGTTTGGCATATAGCTCTCTTAGGTACAAGCAATCACAGTAGGGATATGTCCGTCCATGTCTGGTAATGCATACTGTGGCCTATAATGCATTCTCCAGATGACACACACATCCTCCACAAGGGTATCATACAGACAGATGCCTGTTGTCAAACCCATGCTGTAAAGCTATAAGCCAAACTAAGCATAGTCATCCACCTTTATGGAACATATTATCCCCACAGTACCACATAGGTAGTAGCCACCAACATGATGAACAGGTACCGATGTGTACATGCAACCAAGTGTTATGTCATCTCTCCTTTGTTAATCACATTTCCAAAGGTATTTTGGAATCCCTTGGTGGATCACATAAGCAATAAGGGGTCTGCATGCATATCCACATAGGTTGTTCTACACCTGTTATGAATAGTCATCATTGACAGACTTTGCTGCGTTTGAACAGGTCTGACATATACCTCGGCCATAGACCCTCACTCACACATTCCAATAGGAACCGTAATGACTTTGTGTGACACAGATGACCTAGGCCAGGGATCACTGCAGTGGCTGGGCTTGTCACAAGCATACAGATGTGACCTAAGGTCTGGGAAGCAGCAGCACAGTCTGGCAAGGATGACAGCTGTGTTCTTGGAGAAAGCAGGGTTCCCACACATGCAATCATTGAGGTAACATGTACAGATATGTATTTGCCACACAGCTAGCTCACATGTGCAATGCATACTGATATGTCATACAGTGGTAAAAGCAAAACCCACAACACATTGACCAACAGTGTCACACACACTCACCAAGTGCAGGATTCAAACCCCTACCTAACTACTTCATGATACTAGAGGAGTACGCATTAACACAACACGCTATGCACATTACTGGGAGTTCTCTTTTCCACAGGTATATTTGTAGGATGGTGACATCATCAGACTTGACAAAGGTTAGTTTACCACTTTTGAGGTCTCTTACTACTCTCCTAAAATGTTGCTCCTTCCCAAGGAGACAACACACACACAGTTGTCCAGTGCAGGATTCAAACCCCTACCTAACTACTTCATGATACTAGAGGAGCATTAACACGCTATACACATTACTGGGAGTTCTCTTTTCCACAGGTATATTTGTAGGATGGTGACATCATCAGACTTGACAAAGGTTAGTTTACCACTTTTGAGGTCTCTTACTACTCTCCTAAAATGTTGCTCCTTCCCAAGGAGACAACACACAAACACAGTTGTCCAGTGCAGGATTCAAACCCCTACCTAACTACTTCATGATACTACAGGAGTACGCATTAACACACACTATACACATTACTGGGAGTTCTCTTTTCCACAGGTATATTTGTAGGATGGTGACATCATCAGACTTGACAAAGGTTAGTTTACTGCTTTTGAGGTCTCTTACTACTCTCCTAAAAGGTTGCTCCTTCCCAAGGAGACCACACACACACAGTTGTCCAGTGCAGGATTCAAACCCCTACCTAACTACTTCATGATACTACAGGAGTATGCATTAACACAACACGCTATACACATTACTGGGAATTATCCTTTCCACAGGTATATTTGTAGGATGGTGACATCATCAGACTATATGAAGTGGGTTACATTAGGTGACATTAGATGGGCTACATTGAAGGAATGTCTAAACACTTTGGGCATGTGATCATCAAAGGTGAGTTTACTATCTACCTGTGTCCCCAGGGCCATAATGACTTTCTCCATACATGCTGGATTACCACCTATGTGGTAATTTGTGTGCACTTTGTTTTACCCAAAGGGGATGACTATGCATTCTTTGCCATTCAGCTTGAGGGCATTGTTTTGACACCAGGTATCTGTCTCTGTAAGACACTTCTGGAGGATGTCTGTGTCAGCTGTACAGTCAATTATGGACCACAGTTACCATTCATCTGCAAACCTGTTCAGTCATACACCTGCCATGCTTCCCTGTACCTCTGAGCAGTATCTACTGAACAGGTGGGGTCCCAGGACCAAGACCTGTGTGATGCCATTTGTGACTGGCTTAGAGTTGGACATGGCACCCGCAACTATGAACATGTGTGTTTGATCTGTGAGCCACTTGGCCACCCATCCTGTGACATAGCTGTTAATGTTCAAGCTGGTACACTTGTCCATGATGACAGAGTGGGGAATGGTGTAGTAAGCCCTTAGTGAGGTCCAGGTGGGCTGTGTGGACTACTTTCACCTCCATCTATGTTCATGGTAACTGTTTTAAATAACTCAACTAGGTTTGGGAGCCAGGCTCTGCCTTTAACAAGGCAAAGTTGTGTAGAGTCCAGTGTCTGGAGATCTCCAATGTCTCAGTGTATGGGTTCCATGACAATTGGCTCAATAGCTCTGTAGACCTGGCTGAGTAGACATATTGGGCAATGGTTTCCAGGTTCTGTTTTGGCACACCCTTTGTGGAGCTGGATGACTGTTAGTGTATGCCATTCTTTGGGTACATAGCCTGTGGTACGGTTGAGTCTGGACAGTGAATGTAGGTGAGTGTGTAGTTCCTTATGGGCCTAGTGTAAGACGCAGCCTGGGACAACATACAGTCACATTGATGCTATGTTCTTAGCTTTGGTGAGGGCTGTCTTTACCTGCATGTCCATGACGTCTGGGTCTCTGCATCCTTCTGTGATGGACACAGGCCCTTTTGGGGGTGATGGGGGAGTTTACACTGAACTTGTCCCCCTGGATGTGGGCAATGAAAGTTGGTTTGGTGTATTTCATTCCTTTTTCAGTAGCTGACAGCATATTTGGAAGTTGACACCTACATGTCTGGTATAGCTACCGAAGGCTTTGTGGTTGTTATTCTTACATTCCTTGGCTATTTGTCTTTAGAAACCATCCTTGGATTATTTTATGAGCGATCATTGTTTCTTCCTGATAATGATCAGTGATGCCTTTCCTTTAGTGAAGTTGGATCTATCATGTGTTCATTTCCTCCTTCTCTTGTCTAGCTTATTTATGGACAACAAACACCTGCTTGTTGTCCTATTTTTGGAGGAGTGCATCTTGGTTTTATTTGTGATGTCTCATTCCATGCATCCCTGTAGATGCTCATAGGATGCACTTGTAAATGTTTCTGCAGATTGCATACCATTATCCTATAGCAAGAGGTCTTCGGAACTTTCCACTTTGGTCTTGGGAAGTGTGCAGTTTGCTTTTGCAAATGTCTTCACAGTGGTTTCATTGACTGGGTGTGGGGGCGGGATGTGGATGTCCAGTGTGATTACTTCATGATCTGATATTCCCAGCGAGGGGTTTATCTCTGTTGTGGAACACTGGTACCCCATGTTGGTGATGATCATGTCCAGTATGTTGTCACCTGTAGTGGGCATGCTGACCAGCTGTTCCAGGGTGTTAGAGTTTCTTAACTGTAGGACACATTGGGCAAAGGACATTGTATACGAGTAATTCACACACTCAATGTTTGGGTAGTTGTAATCTCCTCATATAATGGTGTTTGATAGGACCTTTATATTTGCCATTGTTCTCCGGAATACTGAGTGAGGTTCCTGAGACAAGGTACATGATCTGTAGCAGGCTACAATCTGATGGGCAGCTTTGCCCAATGTTAGTTGCACTTGCATGGTCTCCAAGGCCTCATGCTGTGCCAGTAACCTGAAGGTGTGGATATCCATAAGGTAAATGGCTACACCCCTTCCTTTTGTATTTCACTCATGGTTTTGGGTCCAAAGGTCAGAGTGATTGTGAGTGTTTTACGTGGATCATATCCAGCAGCTCTATGTTTGACATAGCTTTGTATGTTAGGCAGTGAACACCTCTGAGTAGGCGATATGCAAGGGAGTACGGATGGAGCATTTTGCGATGGTCTGTGTATGGCATGTATTTCAGGCCACTAATGCTCTTTGTGAGGTATTGCTGCTGGCTTTCCAGTTGTTGTAGTTGTCTTGTGAGGTACATAGCAACAGTGGTGTTGTACTCTTTTATAGTTCTAGTGAGTGGTGAGTAGAGGGGAACAATGTCCTCTTTTATTCTGCATGAGACACATTTTGTGATGAGGTGTGCCACATAAGAGGGTTTCCTGACTACTGTGGGAATGTGCTTATCACAGTTGTATCCACTGTCCACCTGTGACCCAGGGTCTCTTGTCACACTTACAGTGTGAGGTATACTACCACCTATGTTGTAGTTCTTGGCTACAGAGATTTTAACAAAGGTGATGATAATGCACCTTTTGGCATTGAGCTACAGCCCATGGCTTGGACAACAGCCATCTGTCTCAGTGAGGCCCTTTTGTAGGATGTCCACATCTTTAGTGTTTACAATGATGGCTCCTAGTTTGCAGTCCTCTGGAAACTTCAGTAGCCACAGACCTTCCATGTTAATGTTTACTTCAGGGAAGTAGATACTACACAGCCTGGGAAGTTATCTAGTCCCATGGCTGCTGTGATACTGGCTTTGGAGAGTGTTTTTTACCTGTGCAGCCATGATGACAGCAACTTTGCAGTCTTCCATTATAGACATGTGCTCTTTCATGGGTGAGAGGGGGTAAAGTTAACACTGATCCTATCTGCCAGGATGTTGCCAATATCAGTTGGCTCTGTACATTTAGTGCCATTGAGCTGTAACTCAGAACAGATCTGAGTGTAACCATGACATGGACCTGTCTGTTGGGCAGAGATCTCCTGCGTAGACAGTATGCAACAGAGTACAGCTTGGGTTACATTCATTCTTGTTGCATGGGGCAACTATTTGAGGCCAGTAATCCTCTTGTTAAGGTACTTCATTGGTCTTTCTAGCTGCTGAACGTGCCTAGTCAGATTCATCGCAAGTGTGTTGTGGTACTCTCTGACAGGTCTGATGACTGCTGAGTAGTGGCAACCTCCTTTGACCTACATGCACAGACCTTGGCAGTTTGTGTGAACACATAGCAGGATTTTCAGACCACTTTGTGAATGTGTTTCTGGAAGTAGAGATGACTATACACATTTGTCCATAGATCCCTTATTATCACATCCGTATTTAGCCTAAGTGTGTGAGCATGCCCAGTATGACCTTTCAGTATCTTCCTGCCTGACATTTGCTTTGTTTCTTTAAGTGTGTGAGCATGCCCAGTATGACCTTTCAGTGTGATGCTGAATGAAATCCACTACATTTGTTGGAGTGTGTGAGCACGCACAGTATACACATTTATACTATATGTGTATGGTAAATCAAGGTGTATTTTTACAGCAGGGCTCACCTTTGTGTCATAGATCAACAGGGATCATGCTGTGCCTGCAGGGCTTCCATGAGACACTTTGCATAGACTTATCAACATTTCTACATACAGGGGGACAGCTATTCTTTGTACATTTCTACCCGTGGGCACACTGGATTGTTACTGTGGGTGTACATAGGATGTGGGTTTCACCTGACACTTATACACATTTGCTGTGCCTGCACTGCTATGTACAGGACACCATTACAGTCTGTACTGTTGCCTATCGTACTGGCTTGAGGCATACTACTGTACTACAGATCTTAGCATCCATTGTCACATATATTAGCTTGCGACTTCATAGCCTACACAACCCACATCACAACGCCTGGCCTGATGTTCTCTGTCTGCATAGGCGTGTGGGTGAGGTTACCCATTTGCCTCATTAGGGGCATGATACAGCATTGCTTTGTGTTTGCATTAGTGTACAATTGTCCTGCTGTGTCTGTGCCACTGTAATGCTATCATGGCTTAGTGGTTCAGTACTGTGACTATAGTGCACAGTATCCTGGGTTCAAGCCCTGTCACTGCTTTTTATTTTCATGCTGGCCAGACCAGACTGCTTAAGGAACAGTAAAGCAGATATGAGCATGTTTAACTGACTTTGCTCAACTTTGCCCGACCTTGGCCAACATTGCACGAGCAATTTTGTTTACATATACTAGATATTGGTAAAAGCTGCTTAGCACTGCTTTATATTGCTTAAAACATGGCAATCATGCCTCAGGTGGTGCTGCAGGGCTGCCTATGTCGGATGCACATACTACACTCCCTATACATGTTTGGAAACAGGTAGTGTCAAGTTAGGCATCCCTTTTATTTTATGTGCGAGTCAGAGAGAGGTATCATTTCCAGGGTTCCTACTGAGCCAGTGTATGTGCTATATGTTGCCTCTTTGCCAAGGCCAAGGCATACTGGGCACACCTCCTTCTGCCTACTGGGGCAGGCTCAGGTTGTTCCTCCTCCGAGTCACGCTGTGCCTGTGCAGGCCTTGGCAATGGTGGGGGGCTGTTTGGCCCTGCCCCATGCTGTTCCTGCTGCAGCTGTTTTCACAGGATCATATTGTGTAGCATGGCACATACCATGACAATTTGGGTACATGTAGTTGGTGAGTACTGCAAGGCTCCACCAGATGTGTCCAGGCACCGGAACCATGACTTGAGCATCCCAAACACATGCTCGATTACATTTTGTGTTTGTGCGTGTGCCTCATTATGGAGTTCTTGTTCAGGTGTGTGTGCATTTCTGATGGGTGTCATCAGCCACGGCTCCAGTGCGTATCCAGCATCCCCACTAGGTGACCGTCAGGGATGTCCCCATTTGCAAATGTCTGGTACAGCTGCAACAGATGCCAGATATGGGAATCATGGTAGCTTCCAGGGCAGCCAGCACACACATTCAGTATTATGCCCTGGGCATCACACATGACCTGGCAGTTGATGGAGTGGAAGCCCTTGCGGTTGATGTAGGCCCTACCCCGCTCACCAGCTGGTGCTTTGATGTGCATGTGCATTGCACCCACTACCTCAGGGTATTCCGCTATTTGCTGGAAGAGACGCATATTGCTGGCCAATACCTCACGGGAATTGGGGAAATATACATGATCACCGACATGTGCTGACATGGCATTCAGGAACTGGTGCAGTACCCTTGATGCTGATGCCTGTGAAATCCCCATCATATCACCAGTTGGTCTCTGGAAGGTACCTGTTGCTAGTATTCTTAGGCCAACACATACCTTGGTTTCCACTGGGATGGGTTCCCCTCTGTTGGTTCTGTGTGTGAGGCGTGGCCTGCACAGCTCAACAATTTGCTGCAGGAGCTCTCTGTCCACTCTATAGCGCTCCACTATCTCCAGCTCATGTAGCCCCTGGTAGGTTACCCTGGGTCTGTACACTCTTCTCCGTCTCCTCACTGTGGGTTGCTCAGCAGCATTCACAATGGCACCACCCTCAGCATCTTGCACATGTTGCCTTATAACAGCAATGGCAGCCCCTAACATTTTATGTCTCAGTTTAAGCTTTTTAAGTTTTCACTTCTCTTTGTTGACTGCAGTGTTGCAGTGTTTCTGAGAAAAACATGGGGGAATGTTGTTTGCAGAGTTTTAAGTGCTGGGCTGGGCTGGGCTACTGTACTGCCTGTGTAATTGGCTGATTCTGATTGATTTCACCTGGCAGCTCTGCTAGTTCTCCTTGGTTAACTTCCTACTACTTCTTTTCCTTCCTTTTCCCTTTCTGTTTCCACAGGGGGCAGCGCCGTGCAAACAAGCGCAAACACGTGCACGCGAGCGCACACGCGCACACACAGGCTTACACAGGCTTAGGTGGGTGCACATTCATGTATACAAGCTTAGATGGCCTTACACAGGCTTACACGGGTGCACACACGTGCACACAGGCTTAGACGGATTTACATGCGCGCAGTGTAAGCAGCTTTGCAAGAAACTTTAGTGATAGCCACGGCGTACACCTTTGGTTTCTGGATTTCAGTTTAGACAACTGTAGACACACCTCTTTTAGTCCTGAGTAACTCACAGCAAACACATGCCACTCTGCTCCAATAAGCTTACAGTCTTTTTGATACATACCCCCTCATGATGTCACCCATCTTCTACTCTGTTACTCCCCTTATCCTACTCTTACACTCTAGGGACATGGTTCACATAGCAGGAAAAATTGGGATTCACTATCCTTATCCTCATTTGCATAGGATTGCCTACTAATGCTTGGTTACATCTCTCAGACTGAGCTTCCCCCTTAGCAACCTCTACTCAGTAGCCATGTTGTCTTCAGCCTGCCATTCACTTGCATGGCAGATGAATATTTTGAATAAAATCCCTATTTGTGGCTTTTATTTTTTGTTTTTCTGGTTTTTAGTGTCGCACATTTGCGCGGCGCTGCACTACACTTAAACATTGGAGATCGAGGGAAAAAAATTATTTTTTATTATTTTGCAACACATAAAAATGCCAATGGCCATATATTTGGCCATTGGCATGCTTCATCAACTGGATGCATCCTTTATTTGGAGCTGTCATGGCTCCATTTTGCTATTTGCAGAATGGTACTCAGTTGCCAACCGAGTACATTTCTGCAAATAACACTACTCTTACTCGGACAGGTTAGTGTTTCCTGGATCGCAAATTTACCTCATTTGCATAGCTTTCAGCAGTAAATGAGGTAATTTGCATAAACTAACCCTGTCAGTGCAAGAGTCGTTTTAGGAGTTCTCTTGCACGCCCCTGCTGGCTGTTCCTGGATTGCTCGGCAGACATGTTGGCTGCATGGAGTCTTACACTACTCTTAGACTCCGTGCAAGCCTTCGCGAATCCGGCCCAAAATCTTGTCAGAAAAATAAAATAAAATACAGTAAAATAAATGTCAATAATAAAAAACATATTAAATGCAAAGCAGGGTGCCTTCCAAGATTATGCAATAAGCTTTTCCTTACAGTTAGAAGAAATCGGTCAGTAATATCTTTCAAATGTAATATTGATATTTACATGGGAAATAGAAAATATCATCACAAGGTTACAGCACTCAAGTGTTTTAAAATCCAGTGTGTCATACACTTGACAAAACTTGTAAACAATAATTTAACCAGCAAAATTAGTAAATGGTACTTTGGGCATTTTCTCCTGATGAACATGTAAATGCAGCGGATAAGATTTGGAGAGACAGGGATGCATGGTGCATTATGGGAAGGGAAGAAAGTTCTGGAGAGACAGGCATTCATGGTGTATGATGGGAAGGGAAGAAAGTTTCCTGTCAGCCTGTGAAAGTTGTAGCTGTTGAGTGGTCCAGTGCTATCAGTACCAGTCCTGCTAATAGAGGAGGATTGACCTCTTTTGTATATGTTATTATGGCAAATACCCATTTTCACTATGTAGAACTGAAAAGTAATCACATGGAAAGTACCCTGGTGATCATAGCCAGATGAAACAATTCATTAACATATGATGTAATAGATTGCCAACTTCTTTCTCTCTCCCTCTCTGTCTGTCTTGTACACACACACACACACACACACACACACACACACACACACACACACACACACACACACACACACACACACACACACACACACACACACACACACACACACACACACACACACACACAGCTCCTTCCTGCAGATTCAGTTACACTCTTCCTTCCTCATTCAGCAAACCTCAAAATTAAAAAAAACTGCTTTAACTTGAGTTGCTGAATCTTTTTTTTTAATGTACCACTGCTTCTTCTTTTTCTTGCCCCATGTCCTCTTGCCCCTGGCATCCACCCTTATTCCCTATTAGCTCCTTCTTCTTTCCTGCTAGGGAGGGTAGGGGTTCTGGCTGAATCCTATCATAAATCTGCATGTTGGTCCATGACAAGAATGATCTAGGTGACCTGTGACCAGTAAGACTGCCATTCCCCTTTTAATAGAAACAAGAGCCAGGAAAAGGCATAATATATGTGACTTATGGAGGGAAAGGAAAGCACACTGACTGGGAAGAAAGTAAGAATGATTTAGCAAACATCACGACCATGGTGTCATCTCACTCATGCTCCAGTTAGCCTGCTTGTAACCAAGAAAACAAGTCATAGCATTTGCTGGTATGTACCTCAGCTGGAGAATGAACCCATAGTCCCTCCTCCTGGGGTGTGGGGCTTATGCAACACACTCATTTACAGTTTCTCACTATAGCTTTCCATTTCCTCCAGCGCCCAAGCTGCTAACTGAACTCCAGTTGTCTGGATCAGATTCAGGGTGCCATTATTGTATACTTCACACGGATGAACCAACAACCAACCTCAAAAACTACAGACCTAGAAGTCTGACTAGTTTAATATGCAAAACCATGGAAAGAATTATCATGGAAATGAGCAGCAAAGACATAGGCAACCTTCAGACACTGGACCCAACCCAGTTTGCTTTGTCAAGGGAAGGTCATGCCTACTAAACCTGATGGACTTCTTTGAAAAGATCACCAAGGCAATGGATATGGGGAAAACTGTACATTCTGCCTACCTTGACCTGGCTAAGGCATTCAGTGCAATACATCACTCAGGTATAGTTGACAACCTCACCGAACTGGCCATAACCCTCTACATATCTCACTGGATTGCTAGCTGACAGGATCTAGGAAGTCAGGATTGGGGATACCACCTGCACTAAAAGACCAGTCACCAGCTGGGTACCTCAGGGATCTATGCTGGGAATTAAGGCAAATGTCAAGAGCCTTTGGCTGACGAAGTTTGCAGATAGCTGCAAATTAGGTGTTATCATAGATTCCTCCTTGTCACAAACATGTTACAAGAGGGCCTAACACAGACAAATGACTGGTGCCAAAGTCACAGACTAAAACTCAATGCCAAGAAATGCATTAGAGTGCCTTTTGGGAAAACGCACACCCAGGTTAATTACTCCATTGATTAGACACCCCTAAGAGTTGAACTGGTAGTCAGGGATTTGGGAACATGTGTAGACAGTAATCTGGCCCTTGTCAAACATGTGGCCAAGTTAGTAAAAAAAATCATTCTATGTCACCCAATGTACAAGTAAAGGCATGGCATCCAGGTCTGAGGAAGTCATAGTGTCACTTTATCAGATCCATCACTAAGTATAATACCCCCTTTGGCATGCACCTGACCACACATATGCAACAGTTCGAATGACCACAAAGGTTTTTTACCAGGAGAATCTAGGGTATAACACATTGTCCTATATGGAGCATCTTAAAGGTCTATATGTATACTCCGTCTCCTACAGGTTAATGAGAGATGATCTATGACTGACATACAAGGCATCCTTGGATCTAGCTCTGATGGATGTTTTGCACATCTGCAAAACAAACAGCATCAGAACCACTAGATCCAAATATTTCAATTTTGCTTGTGACATAAATAAGACATGTTGGCAAGACAGATATGTGCCTCAGAGGATCCCCATGCCCTGGAACAGGCTCTACATTCATATGAAGCAGAGTCTGTCACTAACTCTATTTAAGTGTAACCTTAACTAATGGATGGGAAATTCACTCTGGGTCTACCCCCCATCTCTGATTATCAGAGGCAGAGGCAGACAGTAATGCCCAAACTAACATACCCCCACATAACCTCTAGACATTTCCTAACTAACATACTCCATCTTAATAAATGCCCATGATGCACAAGGACACATTTGGGTTGGATTGAATGACTAGGCTTATAAAGGCCCTGCTGGTCATTAACCTAGCATATAGCTATGAACCTATAAACCATGGAGTTGGGCACTACTTCTTGCTTTGCACTCAGTGGATACCAATTATAGAAAAAAAATGCCATTCTCCTCCCAGAAACCTCAGCTGTACTCCGCACAAAACAGGTCTCATAAGAAATTAATTTAATCATGTGGTGTTTGCATTACTTTTAAAAATGCACTAGAAAAGTATTCCCCTCTGTGGAATAAAGGAATATAAGATCATTGCTCATTAGCAGTCGTGCAGTTTTTTATCATCTTGCAACACCATAACTAGATAAGACAGCACTGCTGTGGAAGTACAAGTGTAATGTCAGGGTGTACATGGACACAACAGATTATCTCTAACAGCACCTCAACCTATCACACAATGACCAATAGGTGCATAGTGCATGCCAGGATATGAAGCTCTACATTGAATGCAAAAATGCAGGACACAATTCAAAAAGGCTCACTTACAGCAATGCAAAATACACCATGGCATTGCACTGGATTGAAACCAACAGAATTCACAAATAAAGACTCTTAAAACAAGGAATCAATAGACTTGGAGATAGTGTGGTGCTTTTGTTTCTGGGTAAAAGATCTTCTTCAGAATAACAGCTCTCATTACAAAATATTTTAAAAGACTTACACTCTAGTCATATGCTCTGACACTAGCCAGTTACATTCAAACCCTCAAACTTTTGCTGTCTTCATTTTTAAAATGCACCATATTTACAGTGTCATTGGGACCAAGAAACAAATTACCCCTAATCTAAAATGCCAGTATACTTCTTAGATATCTTGCAAGATTTTATTCCCCTGTGAAGCTGGCATAATCCATTTGGTGTAATACAAAAAAGAAAACTATTTTAAAATTGGTACACTTCTTGGAATGTTTACATAGAAGTATATATGTAGTGAGATCCTATCTCGCCTACATTCTTGACAGATGGGCTCGGAGCCGAGAATCAGCTCCGACTCGGCCTATACTAAAGCACAAAGTCTCTTATTGGCTGGGCCAACCCCCTATCCCAGGATGCACCATGCTCAAACCCCCAGATCTCGTTTGCCACTTCTGAAGTAACGACGTGGTCTCAACTTGACTGTGGCTAAGTACCCATTTGTTTTTGGCTTTTTAGGGTCGTTTTTGCTCTTAGCTTTAAAATTTCATAACCAAACAGCTATTTTAATAGCTTTTTCTAACCTTGTGATTGATTGTGTTGTTTGTTTCTGTTTGTTGTGTGATTCCTCTTGTTTGGCGGGCTAGGCCCGTTTGAGTTAGAGGGCCTTTGCCCTATCTCTTTGAGCGTTTTAGTTAGAGCTTTACCCTTCCCATTCTTGTGTTTTGGGTGATTGCAGTATGTCTACTAAGGAAAGAGAACATAAGCCGTCCGGCTTCAAAAAATGTTCAAAATGTGGCTATAAAATGTCCTTAACAGATGGCCATGCCATCTGTGTATATTGCTTAGGGGCTGTACACTTGCAAGAGTCTTGCAGTGTTTGCCATGCCTTTTCCTCTCGGGTGTTACAGGAGAGGAAAAATAAGTTGATTTTAAGAGGTTTAATAAGACCTGCTTTTGAGGAGGCTATTTCTTCCCCCTCTTCCAAGCCAAAGAAAAAGAAGTCTTCGGCTCTGACAAGTCCGTTGGAGCCACCAGAGAAAAGAGCCAAATCCTTGTCCTCTTCCTCGGCTCCACTGCTTTCAGAGCCACAGGAAATAGTATCCATGTTGGGGTCATCTTCCTCGGCTCCATTGGCCTCGGAGCCGAAGGATAGGGACCTCGAAACTGAGTTTGCCTCGGCTCCATTGGTGTTGGAGCCGCAGGTGAGAATTTCGGCTCCAGGGTCGGCTCCAGGGTCGGCTCCTGAACCGTCGGCACCGAGGGGCATCTCTGTGCTGGTCGACTCCTCCTCGCCTCCGACTCTTATGGAGCCAATCAGGAGTCGACATCCTAGTGTTACCTCGGAGCCGATAGGAACAGTTTCTCAGCCCCCGTCTGTTTCCTCCAGGTCCTCCAGACTTTCAGACTCTGATTTAGATAGGGTGGTCCAGAGGCTCCTTCAGTCATCTGTTTTATCCAAATTGTTTTCAGCTCCAGCCCAAAGGCCAGAGCCAGCCCTTTCGATACCATCCTTTCCTCCTCCGACAACCCTGGTGTCGTCAGAGACGGAGCTCGCAGAGTCAGGTGAAGCCCCTGAGATGGTTCCGAGACCCACTGCTAGTCTTTCGGCACTGTCTTCAACTCCAACCCCTTCTGTTCCTTCCAGGGGTTTCGGCTCTCGAGTGTCCTTGGCCGAGCCCGAGGGAGGATTTGTCGGGGCCTCTACTTTCGGCCCCGAGTCTCCCACTTGGTGCCTCAGCTAGGGGGACCCTGATGCCGGTCATGGTCTCACGGCCGGGCCTTTCTTCAGATTCTGGTGGGCCTGCCTTCGAGGCGATGAGGAGCGTGCCGGACAATTCCCTAGTGACTTCACCGGAATCTGCGACTCCTTCCTTGGATAGGGCGACTAGAGCCCCTGGTGCCCCCTTATCTCCGGACAGCGTGGCTCCGAGGCCTGAGGATTCCTCCATGCATGGTCCCCCCTTTCCGAGGAGCTTTCAGAGTCCTTGCCTGAAGAGCCACCCCGGAAAAAATTGTGCAAGAGGAAGCACATAGACTCCCCGGATGAGTCTGTCACCTCGGACACCGACCTTGATGATACGGAAGGGTCCCCAAAGTCGTCCTCTGATGATGTCTTGTTCTCCGATGTCCTGGAGATCTTGAGACAGAGGGGCGACTGGCCATCCAAAACCCCTTCTGCGGAGGAGTCGGTCTTCCTCAAGGCCTTCGGAGCTCAGCCCTCTGCCTCCTGGGTGTCTCCACCCTTCGATGAATTGCTGGACTTTATTGGTCGAAGGGTGTGGGAGCATCCTGATTCTGTGGAGCCAGTTCCCTCTCGCCCCAACAAATTTTTATCCACACCCCCTGGTAAAGAATTCCTAACCAAGGGAGTTCCGGTAGATGCTATGGTGGTGGCGTCTGCCACCCAACAAGATGTGGCAGAGGCGTCTACGCCTATCCATCCTCCTAACAAAGAGTCCAGGAGCATGGATAGGTACGGGAAGCATACCCTGACTTCAGCGACATTTACCTTGAGGTCGCTGAATTATTTGTGTCATTTTACGAGGCTCCAAAGGGATCTCATTAAGGAGTTAGGGGATACCCTTTCGGGTAACGTGCCTGAGGCATTGACGCAGTCTGTCAACGCCCAGCTGTCTACCCTTTCGTCTATTATTAACTCATCCATGAGGCTCATATCTTATGCAGCCGAAGGGGCGAGTAGGGCAGCGAGTTCGGGCGTAGCCCTTAGGAGGCAAGCCTGGATGTGCTTGTGTCACTTTGCGGAGGCTTTCAAGTCTTCTTTCACAGATGCTCCATTCGACGGGTCTTCTCTTTTTGGACCCAAGGTGAAAGACACACTCACTAGATGCGAGCAGGAGGGCAAGACTTTGTCTGCCGTTGGGGCCCATTTTTCGCTCCCTTCAAGACCTTATCCCAAGGCTCAGAGTGGAGGAAAGATGTGGTTCAGGAAGTCCCAAAAGTCTTTCCCTGCCCATCAAAGTGACCCCCCTCACAGAGGCAGAGGAGGCGGGAACTATTTGGGAAGACATCGCCCTAGAGGCGGCGGAGGCCCCCGCAACACAGGAGATCGTGAATCTTTTCATGGTTCCTCCTTCCAGCATCCCTGAGGGACGTTCCGACTGTGCGTCTCCGGAGCCAGTCTGGGGTCGATTTTCGGAGCATCCAAGGGCCTGGGGTTCCATCACCCAGGATCAGTGGGTGCTTTGTATCATCGCCGGAGGTTACACCATTCCCTTTATCCATCCCCCTCCACCTTCAAGGAGAATCCCGGACGTGCCACCCAGTCAGCGGGATCAAGCAGCTATAGAGGTCGCAAAGCTGCTTGAAAAGGGAGTCATCCAGCCAGTCCCCACAGACCAGACCGGATTAGGAACTTACTCAAGGTTATTTTTGGTGCCCAAAAAACAGGGGACTTGAGACCCATCCTGGATCTCAGCCACCTAAACCGTTTCGTAAAAAAGTCCAAGTTCTGGATGGTCACGTTACAGTCCATTTTCCAATTGCTGGAAAAAGGAGTATGGATGTGCTCCATCGACCTCAAGGACGCTTACTATCATATCAAGATAAACCGAGCATTCAGGATTCACTTACGCTTCTGCCTGGGAGCCAGTCACTTCCAGTTCTGGGCCCTGCCCTTTGGTCTCACCACAGCCCCCAGGGTGTTTACCAAATGTCTGGCAGTGGTGACGGCTCACCTGAGACATCTTGGATTCCAGGTGTTTCCATATCTAGATGACTGGCTCCTCTCTGCCCCCACCAGGCATCTCCTCACTCTAGCCGTGTGTGCCACCATCCAGTTGGGTCATTTGTTAGGAATCACATTCAACTGGGAAAAGTCTGTATTGCTGCCATCACAGCGTGTTGCCTTTATAGGCGCAGAGCTAGACTCTGTAGAGATGCGAGCATTTCTACCAACAGAGAGGATAAGGATATTACAGGACCAAGTACTAGCCTTGCTGCCCCGATGGAAAGCCCCAGCCAGGATGATTCTTCAGCTTTTAGGATCGATGGCCGCCTCCATTCTTCTAGTCCCTCTGGCAAGACTGCACATGCGAGTTCTTCAGTGGCTCCTGTTGACCCAGTGGTCATACCAAGAACTACCGCTATCCCACCCGATTCTCCTTACAGAATCCTGCCAGCAGGATCTTCGGTGGTGGCTCCTCCCTTCCAACCTGAATCAAGGGAGGTCATTCTGTCCCCCCTCCTGTTGCCACAGTGACCACGGACGCCTCCCAGATAGGGTGGGGGGGCATTATCTGGGCAAGACGGTCCAAGGCACATGGCAGGATCACGAAACCCACTTACACATCAATGTGCTGGAAATGAGGGCAGTGCTCCTAGTGTTGCAGGCACTGCACACCTCTCTTCCCAAGGGTACCATTGTGGTTTTCTCAGACAATATGTCAGTGGTTTGGTACCTAAACAAACAGGGAGGAACCAGGTCTTACCCCCTTTGCAGAGAAGCCTTGAGAGTGTGGCAATGGGTGATCGCTTCCCAGACGTTCCTGGTGGCTACGCACATTCCAGGGAAGTCCAATGTGATAGCAGACAGGCTGAGCAGAGTTATTCTGATGCCTCACGAGTGGTCCCTAAACAACCAAGTAGCAGCTTGCATTTTCTCCAAGTGGGGTTTTCCCTGCTGTGACCTTTTTGCCAGCCCCTGGAATGCGAAGTGCAGCAACTTCTTCTCCCTGATTCCCCCTCCAGGGGAGTCACCCAGGGACGCTCTAGTCCACAATTGGCCCTCCGGTCTACTCCACACCTTCCCTCCAGTTCCTCTACTACCAAAGGTGATTCAGAAGGTGACCCGCTTGGGAAGCAGCATGATTCTGATTGCTCCACACTGGCTCCACCAAGTTTGGTTTCCCTTCCTCCGGAAGTATGCGGTGGAGGGTCCTTGGATTCTGGATCCAATTCCAGACCTTCTGACCCTGCAGTCAGGTCAGCCCCATCCTTCTCTGTGGACTCTCAAGCTAGCAGCTTGGCTGCTCCACTTCCGACCTTAGTCAGACAGCATATCCTCTCGCTGCAGGTGGTCCGGATCCTGTCCTCTTCCCACAAGGCCTCCACTAAGGAGTTGTATTCCAATAAATGGAAGAGGTTTGCCATTTGGGCCCAGCGGCACAACCTTGACCCTCTGACAGCCCCAGTTTCGGCAATACTAGATTTTCTGGCAACACTTTTTCAACAGGGTTCTGCTGTCTCCACACTTAAAGTACAATTGGCAGCTATTTCTAACTACCATGTTGCCTTTGAGCCCTCGCTCATGAGTCATAAATTGTGCAAGGCCTTCTTCAAGGGAGCTTGGTTACTTCATCCCCCCAGTGTCACAACCTGTATTGCCATGGGATCTCAATGTGGTTCTTGGAGCCTTGACGTCTCCTCCCTTCGAGCCGGCGGCCACTTGTGACATAAAGTTCTTATCTTGGAAGACTGCCTTCTTGGTAGCTATTACATCAGCCAGAAGGGTTTCAGAGATTCAAGCCCTCTCTGTCAAAGCTCCTTATCTGATCTTTCATAAGGATAGAGTCTCCCTACGGTTGAACCCGTCTTTCCTTCCTAAGGTTTCTTCTGCTCTTTATCTGCAACAATCTATAGAGCTACCAGTTTTCTTTCCAAATTTTTCTGGTGAAGCAGAATACAGACTTCATCAGTTGGATGTGCATAGACAACTGAGGTTTACCTAGACAGGACACAACAGCACAGGAAGTCAGACCAGTTGTTTGTGGCCTTTGCGGACAATAGAATTGGCAAAGCAGTGACTAAGTCCACTATTGCCAGATGGATCAGGGATTCTATTTCATTTATTTATACATCAACAGGGAGGGACCTCCCATTTCCAGTTAGAGCTCATTCTACTAGGGCTATGGCAACTTCAGTGGCCTTCCACTCCAGACTGTCTGTGGATGAAATATGTGCGGCAGCCACTTGGGCTTCTCCACATACCTTTATTTCTCATTACAAATTAGATGTGGCATCCAGGGATCAGGCGTCCTTTGGTTCCACAGTGCTCAGGAGTGTCTTACAGTGAGCCTCCCAGGATAAAGGTGCTAGGGACGCTGTCCCATCTGTCAAGAATGTAGGTGAGATAGGATCTCACTACATCTTTTAGTTATGTACTTACCATAACGATAGATGTATGGGATCCATCTCGCCTACATTCTTACATACCCACCCTCCTTCCCCCTACCTATTGGATCTGGAGGAAACTCTGTTGTTGAGGTTTCCAGGAAGTATTATTTGTCCTCTCCTGCCTTGTTTTTCTGGTTGGTTTGGTGCTTGTGGATGAGTTTTTTGTGGGGCAAACAAGATCTGGGGGTTTGAGCGTAGTGCATCCTGGGATAGGGGGTTGGCCCAGCCAATAAGAGACTTCGTGCTTTAGTATAGGCCGAGTCGGAGCCGATTCTCGGCTCCGAGCCCATCTGTCAAGAATGTAGGCGAGATGGATCCCATACATCTATCGTTATGGTAAGTACATAACTAAAAGTTTAGATCATTCTTTGTTTTGGCCAGCATATGATCATTGACAGTTTGAAGATAATTGACTAGCATTAGATCATGTGACTTGGGTGTCTGTCTTTTAAAAACATTTTGTAATGAGAGCTGTTATTTTGAAGAAGTCTTTTGATTAAACAGAATTGAAAGAGCAGAACTGTTTCTAGTCTGGTGATTGCTTATTTGGAGTATCAGTCTCAAGCATTATACATTATTTTTGTGGCCAAAACACATATGCATCTATTACATACTTACCAATGCTCTGTCGTAAGTTCGGTCTCTACCGTGTTACACTTAGTGACAGGCAGAGTGTACCGTCATGACATGGAGAAGACCTTCTGCAGGAAATCACCACCGATGCTACTTAGGGATGATGAAAATCCTTCCGTTATAATGAAAGATTGTTTTTTTTTTACAAGAGAAGCTGTAATCAGTAGTAATATACACACACGTTGCTTCAAAGTTGTGAATATACATGTTAGACGTTCTGTGAATGCACTTTGGATGATGCACACAGCATTTTCTGAGTGCATGCAGTCAGCAAAGCTTATTAGCAGGGAGAGCGCAAGAATGTGTCAGAGACACTGATTAATCTTAAGGTTTGAGCCAAATTAAAAATGTAAGAATTACTCTTTTGTAGCAAATTAAAGAACTTCAAAACTAAAAATGCATCACTTTAAAATTTACAGTATTTCCTGCAAACTGCGGTGGTGGTGCTGCGGTAGCGTTGTCACTTCACAACAAGACATTGTCCCGTTCGATTCGCAGTTAGAGCGTCTTCTGTGGAGATATGCATGAATGGGCGTACCTTCATTGAAGGTTGTGCGTTAGGGCCGGCAACTCAGCACGTAAAAATCAACTGCCAATCAGTGGCGGACCGGAGTTCCGCTGTGGCGACCCCTAACCGGGAAAAGCTGAAAGACACAACAACCTAGAGAAACTAGGTAAGGCCGGAAATGCATTATCTTTGAGAGGGGTAAATTGAGTGCATACTAACAGATAATCACACACAATGGAGAACAATACGTATTGCCTCAGGTTTGGAAATGCTGGTTACAGTGTTTTACTTCTAAGTCTGTTAAAGATGCTATCAATGCACAGCTTACCTAGTTCCTCTTTTTATAATAGAGACACATTCCTGCTTATTACACAGACCAGTATGTTTTTTGCACCTATTAAGATGCATTATATAAATGGGTACTATGCAAAATAAAAGTGGAATTAACCAGTTTTATAAATGTTACTTCAATAGGGCAGTGCAAACCAGCTGCAGTAAGAGAACACAAAACATTTGATTTGTTCATGTAATATCTGATCTTAACCTCTCTGATTCCAGAGGCTTACCCTCTTATAACGAAAAACAGGGATGCTTTAAAATTGCCTGCAGCACTAGTCCTTGTGGTGTATCGACCATTTCAGTTACAAATTCTAAATGTACTCTTTACAAAAGTAAACACTTTACTCAAAGTCACTCAAAGTAAGATCAACCAGTCTGAGTTTTAAACCAAAAAAGTAGCTTCCTTCCAACTTGCATTTTGATAGAAGAAAATATACTGCAATGCAACAAGACAAGCTAAGTGATGTTTTTAGGTGCCAGACCGGTTAACTTTAATGTAGTACAATAAACATAATCATGTGAACAATACCTAATACAATTAACAAATTATTTTAGGTTGAGCTTTGGAGCAAAGATTTTAAAACAATATTTCTGGTAACCCGATTGTCACAATGAATACTCAAATCAAAGAAATAACTGGAGGCATAACTTAATTTAGTGGCTTGTTCTTTGTCAAATATGTAGACCAAGCAAAAAAAAAAAAAGCTTAAATAAGTTTAACTTTATAACACACTGAATATTGTTTTGATCTGCATTTTATTTCATTTTACTACTTTTTATTTTTTGTTTTGTCCCAATAGTTACCAGAAAATGACTGGACTAAAGCCCAACCTAACACAAGTACAAAGAATGAGACTTTTACAAGAAATACAGAACTTAGAACAGTGCATGTTTACAGAAAATTATACATTTCTGTATTCAGCATATATGCAATGCTGAGGCAGACATATTAACAGAAAAGGCGACTAGGGAGTATACGTAGTTTGTAATCGAGGAAGGCAGAATACAGAGAACAGGCCTTTGGTAAAACTCTGGCCACTATTACTGGGGGGGCAAGCACCCCTGCACCCCCCCATGTGGGGGGCTGTGCCCCTCACTCCCCACTAATTAAATATTCTAACTCCGAGATCGCACAGACACACAAGGCAAACTCACACCCACACGCTACAGTCTCTCACACACACACACACACACACACACACACACACACACATCACAGTCACAACATACACTTACACACACTAAATCCCCTCACAAACACACTTACACACACATACTTACCTGAACCGCAACACCAGAAACGCTAATTCAATATCTCCGAACATCGGAATTTTGAATTTCGCGCTTCTGGTCTTTCGGTATTCCGGGGTGTCGGATACATAGTCTCGAGCTTTTGAAATTCGGTATTTCAAAAGTTCAAGATTATTTAGTGAACCCATATGCATGAGCTAGTGATATGGAGATGGTATTAAGCAATGTATATAACTAAATTCCACAGCCCTTGGCACTGTCAGAGGGGCAGGGTCACCTCTTTCTGAAGAGGTTACCGTCAGCCCTGATTCCACATCGAACCAGTCTCCATAGTGGAAGTTAGGGAATGAATCTCCCTACATCAGGAACTGATGTTTAAATAAAGCAGTATTACATGCCTATGTCTTGTAGTGTCATTCCCCTTTCCTCAAACTTTTACTATTCTCCCAGTGTCAAATATCAGTGTCTCCTGAAGAGGATGGAGTGGCTGTACCTCCTTCCAAAGTCAGTCACCCAACCGATCCTACCAAATGATTAGAGTCAGGGCTACTACTCTAAATTCTGTTTTGATAACAAAACTAACCAAGAACCTTATACTTGTCCTAGATCTCACTAGTTTTATCTTCTTTACTGCAAGACAAAAGTTCTCCTGGTCACTCTGTAGGCCATTTCCTCTCTTGCACAGTGGAGACTGGATATTCAGAATCCCTACCACACATAAAAACCAGGAAGAATGTACACATACACTTGGGACTGCATATTATTTATGATCACTTCCAGTTTTGCACCCTGCATTTCATAGTTTCTACAGTCACCATCACTACCTGAGAATGCAACATATTTGGGGTTTTGTGCACCTAAAGGACAGGCTAATCAGATTACCTTCCCTAGATGAGTTGTTTCAAACCAGTGGTTGTAAAGTAGTTGTATAAAATCTGAAAATACTTGTTAGCATTGCTAAAGTCCAACTTTTAACTCATTGCAGTTGGTAAGTATTATAGCTTGCTGTTTGGTCACAGTTCTGGCAAAGGATGTTCTTCTCCTCCCCTAATGAATGAAGGACACATATATTTTGGCTGCAGTCATCATTCTGTTAAGCATATCTTAAGTATATCATATAATGGAACAGCTGGTGTTTTTGGTAAAGGGTATTCACATGCAGCCTCATACCATTGCCATTGCTTAAATCTCAATGGACTCAGGAATGCAGCCACTCTCGATGCCTGATCTCCTTCCTAAGCCTTGTTGTGGGATTATACTTTGGTGCACCCCCCCCAAACTTATTTGTGGGCTTCTGTTTCACTGGCTCAACATAAAGGCTGCAGTCACTATACATACCACCAGTTTTGGGTAGGTGATCTCATTATAAAGCCGACTTTGTTCAGATCATGTGACCCATACTAGAGTCCCACCTTTATATCAGTTGGTTAGAACCCTAGATGCAGGCCTCCAATTTTCAGTTTGATACTTTCCTGATAAGAGACTGTCTCATTATGCAGTGGAATAATATTTTAGTGGTTTTGGACATTAACAAATAAGGGCATGGAATCCTACCCACTAAGCAGTCCGATTTATTTATTTATTTATTTGTTTTTATGAGGACTGGACATTTAACCGTGAGTTCTTTATGTCTCTCTTTCTCTCAGTAAATATAATTTTGATTGCCAGCAAGGATTTTTTATGTCCTGTACTACTATAACAGGGGCAGTGACATCTTGCTCCATTAACAGCAGAGCTGAGCTTTGATACCACTAAGTTAGCAGTATTTATAATAGTTACAGCAGTGCTGAGAGATGGCACTTGTAATCCAGGACTCCACTATACCTGAACTACTTTCCCCATCTCTCCAGCTATTTCAGCTGCTTAAGTTTTCTTATTATCTTTCCATTTGCTACTTTCTACCACATTACTTCTGTGCTCTATTACAAAATGTTGAGATGCCTGTATGCCCCTTCAGTACAGAATGTCTTTTGAAATGACTGATGCTTCATTCATTTTCAGTAAGCAGTATTTCTAAAATGTACTGTTTTTCCTGATTCACTGTCTTGCTGCAGTCCATTTGTTGTCATCATTGGTTTCAGACAATCTCCCCATCAGCTCCATCAGAGGCTTCGGAACCATTGTGGAGCCACAAGAGGCTGAGGTCCCCTTCCCTAGAGTTGGTGCATTCGGCTCCTCAGTCTCCTTTACTTCAGAGCGAGTGTAGTCACCAATCCTCTCACTCCTCTTGATCCTCTAGGCTGTCTGATCATGATGTGGAGAGAGTGGTCAGTAGGCTGCTAAAGTCGCAGGCACTAGCTAAATTGTTGTCCAGCCCTCCTCAACAGGTATCGGCACCGCCCACTTCTCTCGATGTTCCTCCTCCGACTCCAATGAGTTCGGAGCCAGAGTTCGTTGGGGTTCGAGTAGTGGAACTGTTGGCTCCGATAACTCTATCTCCTTCAGTTCCGACTTTGGCTCTGATTCCCCTGGTGGTACCTTCCATCGAGGGTTCTGGGTGCCGGGGCTCCGCCGTTGGCTCCGAGGGGGCGAGAGGCAAAGGACCCTTGTCTGACCTCATTCTCCCTCTCGGAGCTTTGGCGCAGGTAAGCTCGTCTCCAACATTGGCCTCGGAGCCATCCCCCTTGGTGCGGAGAAAGATTCCTATTTCTTCGGAACCGGAGCTTTCTCTGCATCATGGCAGGGACTCCTTCAATGTCATGGTGAGTGTGCTGTCCTCTGAGTCAGCTCCATTTTCAGCCCCACCAGCTCCGTCCCCCGTAGTGCCTGTGCCAACCTCTGCTCCTCCTCCAGACCCTAAGCGTAGGGAACCGATGCTCCAGGACACCCCATTGGGTGTTTCCTCCTCTTCTGAGGCCTCTCCTGATCACTCAGAGGAGCCCCCTCAGAAGAAAAAGTGTAAGACGAAGCACATTGACTCCCCCGAGTCTGTCACTTCTGATACAGACTTAGATGATTTGGAAGGGTCCCTGAGATCCCCCTCTGAAGATGTTGCCTTCTTGGACATCCTAGAAATGCTTAAGCAGAGGGGGAACTGGAATCCCCTAACTCCTACCGAGGATGAGTCTGTATTTCTGGATGCCTTCGGTTCCCGACCTTACACCTCCTGGGTGTCTCCACCTTTCGATCCACTTATGACAGTGGTGGCTTGAAAGGCTTGGTCAGCTCCGGATATAGTGGAACCAACTCTGAGGAGACCTAGTAAATTCATTACAGCACCCCAGGATAAGCAGTTCCTTTCAAAAGGTGTTCCTGTTGATGCCATGGTGGTAGCAGCAGCCACCAAAAAAGAGTTAGTGGAAACCTCTTCGTCTGTTTATCCACCTAACAAGGAGTCTAGGATGATGGACAGATATGGGAAGCGAATGTTCGCTTCAGCGACCTTCTCTATGAGGTCACTGAACTACCTATGTCATTTTACCCGACTTCAAAGGGATCTCCTTACAGAGCTTGGAGATACCCTTCAAAATCCAACAGCTGAGGGAGCACAAGCCAAGGTAGCCTCCCAGTTAGCGATGCTTAATTCTGTTATTAACTCCTCCATGAGGCTCATTTCCTATGCAGCCGATGGGACGAGTAGAGCTGCAGGTACGGGTGTAGCCCTTAGGAGGCATGCGTGGATGCAGCTGTGTAACTTTGCGGAACCCTTTCGAGCGTCCTTCACCAACACTCCCTTTGATGGTTCCTTTCTTTTTGGACCACAGGTGAAAGACACTTTGACTAGGTGTGAGCAAGAAGGTAAGACTCTCTCTGCTGTGGGAGTCCATTTTTCCACTCCCTCTTGACCTTACCCCAAGGGTCAGAAGAGTGGGAAGATGTGGTTCCGTAAATCTCAGGGAGCCTTGCCTGACACACGTAGTGATTTTTCCTCCAGAGGCAGAGGGGGAAGCAATAATAATAGATGCCACCCTCGTGGCAGAGGGGGTCCGCAGAACCAGGGCAAAAGAGAATCCTTCTCTGATAAGTCCTTCCAGCATCCCTGAAGGGTTACCCGGCTGCTCACCTCTGGAGGCAGTCAGGGGAAGACTTTCGCTGTACCCAAAAGCCTGGCAAAGTTTAACACAAGACAGATGGGTACGGTCTGCTATATCCAGAGGTTACAAAATTCCCTTCCATCAACCCTCTTTACAGTCAGGGAAGACCCTTCCAGATGTTCCACCCAATCTGAAGGAGCAAGCAGTAAAAGAAGTTTCAAAACTGCTAGAAAAAAGAGCCATCCAGGAAGTCCTGGCAGACCAGCACGGATCTGGAACTTACTCAAGGTTCTTTTTAGTACCAAAAAAGACAGGGGACTGGAGACCGATTCTGGATCTCAGCAGACTAAACAGGTCTGTGCAAAGAACAAAGTTTCAGATGGGCATGCTACAGTCCATTCCACCCTTTCTGGGTCAGGACAATTGGATGTGCTCAATAGATCTTCAGGATGCGTACTACCATATAAAGATGGACAGGCACTCCAGGAGATATCTTTGCTTCTGGCTGGGGGCTAGTCATTATCAGTTCAGAGCTCTGCCCTTTGGTCTCACCACAACCCCCAGGGTGTTCACCAAATGTTTGGCAGTGATCACAGCTCACCTGAGACGTCAAGGATTCCAGGTGTTTCCATATCTAGATGACTGGCTCCTTACTGCTACCACCAGGCATCAACTCATACAAGCACGGGACTACACAATCACAATATGCTCCCAGCTCAGCATTACAATAAATTTCGAAAAATCTGCCTTGTTGCCCTGTCAATCTGTCACTTACATAGGAGCAGACCTAGACACAAGGAATATGTTTCCAAGGCTACCACTAGAAAGCGTGTCCGCAATTCATCAGCAGGTACAGGTTCTGATGCAGAGCAAAAGAATCCAAGTCAGGTATGTCCTTCAAACTCTGGGTTCCATGGCAGCAGCCATTCTCCTAATTCCACTAATGCACTTTCATATGAGAATTCTCCAGTGGCTTCTGTTTACGCAGTGGTCTTTCCAAGAGCTACCCATGACTCACATGATCATGATCATGGATGCATGCAAAAGACATCTTTCTTGTTGGATGGTCTCCCCACTAGTTACTCAGGGCAAACCTTTCATACAACCCCCTCCGGTAGCCACAGTGACGACAGACGCCTCCCTGATGGGGGGGGGGCATTATCCAGGCAGGACAGTCCAGGGCACGTGGCAACCTCACGAGTGCCATCTGCACATAAATGTCCTGGAAATGAGAGCCATGCTCCTGGCGTTGCAAGCCCTTCAAGACTCTTCCTTCTGGGACCATTGCTATTTAAACGGACAACATGTCAGTGGTGTGGTACATCAACAAGCAGGGCGGAACCAGATCCTACCCCCTGTGTTGAGAAGCACTCAGACTTTGGCAGTGGGTGATTTCCCCCCAAAGTTTTCTGATTGCGACGCACATCCCCGGGAGATCCAACGTCATAGCGGACAGGCTCAGCAGAGCGATCCTCATGCCTCATGAGTGGTCTCTGAATCAGGAAGTTGCGAATCTTATTTTCCACAAATGGGGACAGCCTTGCTACAATCTCTTTGCCACTTCCTTCAACAGCAAATGCAGCAGCTACTTCTCCCTTCTTCCGCTTCTGGATCACATACCCAGAGACGCTCTAGTCCACGATTGGCCCCAGGGGCTTCTTTATGCCTTTCCCCCTGATACCCAAACTTATACAGAAAGCAATATCGTTGGGTTGCAAAACGATCATCATTGCTCCCTACTGGCCTCGACAGATATGGTTCCCATTTCTGCACCACTACCTTCTCGATCAACCCTGGACTCTGGACCCAATTCCAGACCTCCTGGTTCATCAGTCAGGCGGGCTGCATCAATCCCTCAAAACTCTCCAGCTCACAGCTTGGCTGCTCCACTTCCAACCTTAGCCAGGCTTCCCAGCATTTCCCCAGCAGTCCATGACATTATGGTCTCCTCTCACAGGTCTACAACAAGGAAAACTTATGCTAGCAAATGGAAATGTTTTTCTTGTTGGGCAAAGGCTAGGAATGTGGATCCCTTTTCAGCCCCAGTCCATGAAATTCTGGAATTCCTAGCACAACTGTTTCACTCCGGGTCTGCTTCTGCTACGATCAGGGTACAAATGGCGGCCATTTCTAACTTTCATGTTGTTTTTTTGAATTCTAATATTATGTCTCATAAGGTCTGTAAAGCTTTTTTGAGAGGGACAACTCTTCTTAGGCCTCCAGTGAGAGATCCCCCTCCTCCTTGGGACCTTAATTTACTCCTAACCTCCTTAATCCTGCCCCCTTTTGAACCAGCAGCGTCCTGCTCTATCAAGTTTCTATCTTGGAAGACACTCTTTCTGGTAGCTATTACTTCAGCCAGATGCATCTCCGAACTTCAGGCACTATGTGTTCATCCTCCCTACTTGGTTTTTCATAAGGACAGGGTTGCTCTGAGGACTAATCCTTCATTTCTTCCTAAAGTCTGCTCAGAAAATAATTTAAACCAGTCTATAGATATTCCTGTGTTTTTCCCTAATCATACCAGCAAGGCAGAGTACAAACTACACCAATTGGACGTTCATAGGCAATTGCGTTTTTACCTGCACAGAACTAAGGAAATAAGGTGGTCGGACCAACTATTCCTTTCTTATGCCTTGGGCAAACAAGGTCTCTCAGTTTCCAAGGTAACCTTGTCCAGATGGTTGTCGCACACTATTTCTTTCATTTATCAGTTAAGGAACAGAGTTACCTATTAAACCGAAAGGTCATTCTACTATGGCCTTGGCCACTTCTCTAGCCTTCCAGTCTAGGTTGCCCATGGATTCTATCTGTGCAGCTGCCACGTGGGCAAACCCTCATACCTTTATTTCTCATTACAAGTTGGATATGGTCTCCAGGAACAGAGCTGACTTTGGTTCCACTGTTCTGAAGAGTCTGTTCCACTGAGCCACCCAGGATTTTAGGTGCTAGGGACACTGTCCCAACCAGCAAGAATGAAGGCGAGATAGACAACTTAACATAAAGAAGTTATGTACCTACCATAACGTTCCATGTTAGTTGTCTTCATCTCGCCTTCTTTCCTGTGTCCCACCCTCCGTCCCCCTGTCCTAGTGGACCAAGAGGAGTTTTTCCTGTTTTCACTGGCTGTGTGTTCTCTTGATTTCCTCTGTTGACTTAGAAAATATGGCAGGTATAGTCAACTGATTTTTTGACTGTTTATTCTCTTATTATGTCTGGAGTTAGCTATTTCAAACGAGATCTTGGTAGCTATCGCTAGGAATTATGGGATAAGGGGTAGCCTCGAGCTAGTAAACAGCTGTCAAGCTATTGAAGATGGCCGAGTTGGAGCCGAGGATCGTCTCCGATCCCAACCAGCAAGAAGGAAGGTGAGATGAAGACAACTAACATGGAACGTTATGGTAGGTACATAACTTATTTTTCTGTACATTTATATTCCTCTCTGTTGAACTCCTTAAGGAAGTTACTTAACATCATAATTGTCTTAGCAGCATATTTTGTCATCTCTTTCATCCTCAGTCTTTGGTTGGTCATGTTAACTCACTGTTTTTGCTGGCCCACTCTTTTACATTGTTACAGTGCAACTGGTCTACGTCTGGGATCTGTAGGGCTTAGTTTTTCTTTCATCTGGCCACCACACAGTGAGATGAAATTTGAACAATAACCTCCAGTTAAGCTGTTTCTTTTCTGTCCCCCCACCAAAACTGGACTTTACTGTTACCAGTATTTGAATGCTGAACACTTTACTTGTTCATTTCATTAACTGACTCAGTCTGAAACATCGTGAGCGACTTCATATCTGAGTTTGCTCCAAGGTCTACTCTTATTAGATCTTTGTGTCCACCAGTACTTAAGTTATTCGGCTAGTTGAGCTGTTGAATTTTAACAATTTAACCTAAGACTTTCTGTTTTAGTTTTCTACCATGTACTTACTTACCTGTTTTGCATTTTCTTAACCCTGTTTTGTTGGTTTACCTGTCGTAACAACTTTTTAACCCTATTTTGTATCAAAACATACTTCTATTTACTTTTATTTGCTTTTAATTTGCTTCTCACAAATGTTTGTTTTACATTTTTTTCAACAACAGATTTACATTAGGTATTTCATTTTAAAGATCTGTTTTCATAACTTGTCTTTTACATGCTTTAGAAGTATATTGTTCAGACTTTATAGTATTGTTTTTGCATTGATTCGTCAGTCTGTGTTTTACCATTGTTAATTACCACTGATTCATTTCATCATTTCTGCCTATGCTCAGAAAGTCAAATGTTTAATACATTTTTGTCATCATTATTTAACTGAATGTTCTTGTCATTTGCTATTATTTTGCTATATGTATTTAGTTATTTATTTAGTTCTCAGTTAATGATTTCTTCTTGATTCTTTAGTTCTCTTTATGATTTACAATATGGACGTAATTCTAGCTCTTTGCCCCTCTTGACATATCTTCTTATTTTGTGAAGGACACCGCACTCATAAAGCATATAAATGGTCTTCATTCTGCAAAACTGTGGGATATATCCCATGTTTCCTGCTAACACCTTTAGGGCTGGAAATGGGACATCTCCTTTGCTCTGCATCTGAATAGTGTATAGAAGTGCTAGGTTTGAAACAAGCTAGTGGTTACTTCTGGCCTGTTGTACAAATAAAGGAGACTTGGTTCAGTGATATTTTTGTTCCAGCTCTGGAGAATGTTCTACCATTCTGTGTTGTTCAGTGCCTGCATTTCAGACATAATGAGGTGTGAGTTTGTGATGTTTTATCACTTTTCGCTGCACATATCCCAATCTATTGGTGTTTTAGTCAAGTATTTCAAGTATGTCATGGACACGTGATGACAAAAATCTCAGTACCTCCTCAACTGCTATTTGGTTGTGTGAAGATGATCCTTTAGACGTTTCCTGAAACTTCCTGGTTGCCTCAGTCTTGTTTATCCCAAGGTGGCTAATTTTAGGCATCTTCATCATCAGAGTCACCGATCCTCATTCGATACCCTTATCACAATTTTGGTCATCTCACTCTTGTTCACTTTAAGTCCCCACTGGAAACCTCCATGCAGTAAGAAACTTTTGGTGCGTTACATGGAAGTATACCATACCTCCCTGACGGCACACATGCTCAAGTTTTGGCTTCCCAAATTCCTGTACTGTCTGAGACTCACTACCATAGAGGTGACATAATTCACATTCTCAGTGTGACACTAAAATAACTATTCAGAAGGTTCTGGAAATAAGTGCTCATTTTTTGCTCATTTTCTAAGTATCAGTGTTCCTTTTCTACAGCATTAAAGTCAGCAGTGATCCTAGGGTTCTTGGTTTCTTTGTACCACCCAGGCCTTAGCTATTCAGCTGTTGTTATTAATCCCACTGCCATGCAGCTTCTATGACAGTGCAGATGGCTAATCTTACATCAAGATACTCAAACATTTTCCATTCAGACTATATAAATGCACCGACTCTGGCCTTTCATTTGCTAGAGTTACATATTCTCCATGCAGTTTTTTCTTTCTTCACAGGAATGAGCTCACATTTTGTAAATCTAGAATTTCACTGTTTTCATTTACTCTGACAAAAAAATTGCTTCTCACATTATTTTAATGTCACTGACAGTTATGTTTATCAAGAGTAAACCAAACCACACAGATCTCTAAACACACAGACTTTAGCTCTAGGTTTTCCTTCAGTCATATATCCATCAATAGCTTGAGGCACTTGGCTTGTAATGAGAAATAAATGACACAAAGAATTTTCTTTTTAGCGTCACACTGTTGCTTAACTCAGTCATTAATAACAACCAGACCAGGCTGTTACTATTTGCAAGGTTAAGTATATTAAATATCTTAACAGATTGGGCAAAGAGCACAACTCTCTGACTGAAGAGCAATCATTCTCCAATAGGGTGTTTATGTACAGGTAATGTTGGGTAAAAAAACAAGTCGGCAGCTTCATGACATCATATCAAGGTGCCATGAAGCTCCAACGGAAAAAGCAAACAATTGCCATTTTTTACACTTGCTAAATGTGCCTTTGCTGTTTAGCAAGTGTAAAAAAGTAACATGTACATATACACGTGTGTGTGTGTGTGTGTGTGTGTGTGTGTGTGTGTGTGTGTGTGTGCATGTTTGTCGGGTTAAGGATGTGATCCATTTTTACTCTGTCCTTAAGTCAAATTTGTATGTAAGTTGAAACATGTACATGGAACGTTCTGCTGTACTGTACTGCAATACGGTACAGTACAGTAGAATGTTCTCTACAAAAAAATGTTAAACTTACGTCTTTTTAAGCTTCACTTCACATTTCTGTACTACAGGCATCACCCACAAATGTTTTCCACTCTTTCCTGAACTTTCAAACTCTGCCAGACCTCCTACTGTCACCTAGACCCTAGTGAGCTGCAATGTCATTTGCCCATTCTACTGTACAGTACAGGAACTGCTTCAATACTGTACTGTACAGGCCAGCAGTCCTGACCAATCAGATTGCCAAAAGAATGATCTCTTAACCAATCAGATCTCTTGTTTTCCGTAACGGCAGAAGTAACTGCTCTAACAAGATGTGCAAACAGCTTCATGAATGGGGAAAATGGGGAAAAGGAAAGTACAACAGAATTCTTAATTTTAAGGTAAAATTTGGGCAACTTTAAAGATTTTTATTTATTTTCACGTTATTTCCGAAATTGCAGCAGCCTGTTCTTATCTATGGGTTGTCTGCACGTCAGATGTCTGTAACTCGGGGACTGCCTGTATGCAAAATCAATGACATTTAAGAAGCATGGGCATTACAATGCCTTGCATTTTACATTTTTTATTCATTTGATCACAATGAGACATCTGAGGTGTATTTACTCAAGAAAGTGTCTGCAACTGCTGGACACGTGATTGTCTGTCTTTGTGCATCTGTCTGCCTATGTGTTTGTGTAAGTGAGTATATGTAGACATTTAATGCTTACATAACTTATATTTTGGATGTAAAATATTTCTTCCAACAAAAATTACATATGCTGCAGCAAGTTTAAAACATTAGGTAGAGGAACTAATTTGCACCAAAAATATAAAAAAATCAATAGTAGTTCATCATCATCTTTCGGCTTTTCCCGTTAGGGGTCACCACAGCGGATCATCTTTTTCCATTTCTTCCTATCCTCTGCATCTTGATCTGTCACACCAACCACCTGCATGTCCTCTCTCACCACATCCATAAACCTTATCTTAGGCCTTCCTCTTTTCCTCTTACCTGGCAGCTTCATCCTTAGCATATTTTTCCCAATATACCCATCATACCTCCTCAGCACAAGTCCAAACCAACGTAATCTTGTCTCTCTTGCTTTGTCTCCAAACTGTCCAACATGAGCTGACCCTCTAATATACTGGTTCCTAATCCTATCCATCCTAGTCACACCGAGTGTAAATCTTAACATCTTTAACTCTGCCACATCCAGCTCTGACTCCTGCCTTTTTGTCAATGCCACTGTCTCCAACCCATATAACATAACTGGTCTCACTACCCTCTTGTAGACCTTCCCTTTCACTCTTACTGGTACCTGTCTGTCACAAATCACTCCTGACACTCTTCTCCACCCATTCCACCCTGCCTGTACTCTCTTCTTCACCTGTCTTCCACATTCACCATTACTCTGAACTGTTGATCCCAAGTACTTAAACTCATCCACCTTTACCAACTCTACTCCCTGCATCCTCACCATTCCTCTACCCTCCCTCTCATTTACACACATATATTCTGTCTTAGCCCTGCTGACCTTCATTCCTCTGCTCTCTAGAGCATATCTCCACCTCTCCAGAGTCTCATCAACCTGATTCCTACTCTCACTACAGATCACAATGTCATCTGCAAACATCATAGTCCATGGGCCTCCTGTCTGATCTCATCTGTCAACCTGTCCATCACCACTGCAAATAAGAAAGGACTCAGAGCTGATCCTTGATGTAATCCCACCTCCACCTTAAATGGATCTGTCACTCCCACTGCAGTCCTCACCACTGTCACACTACTCTCGTACATATCCTGTACCACTCTTACATACTTCTCTGCCACTCCCGACTTCCTCATACAATACCACAACTCTTCTCTAGGCACCCTGTCATATGCTTTCTCCAAGTCTACAAAGACACAATGCAACTCCTTCTGACCTTCTCTGTATTTCTCCAATAACACTCTCAGAGCAAACATTGCATCTGTAGTGCTCTTGCCTGACATGAAACCATACTGCTGATCACTAATCATCACCACCTTCAACCTAGCTTCTACTACTCTTTCCCATAACTTCAAGCTGTGACTGATCAATTTTATCCCTCTGTAGTTACTGCAGCTCTGCACATCACCCTTATTCTTAAAGATAGGTACCAAAACACTTTTTCTCCACTCCTCAGGCATCCTCTGACTTTCCAATATTTCATTAAACAATCTAGTTAAAAATTCCACTGCCATTTCTCCTAAGCACCTCCATGTTTCCATTGGGATGTCATCTGGGCCAACAGCCTTTCCATTCTAATAATTCTAATTCTTATATATAAAAAATCTATAGTAGTTAAAAAAGCAAATAAAAAACCAATTTATCAGATAGCCCATTCTGTAAGCATGTGTAAGGAGCCTCACATACCCACAAATGTGTGTTAATTCCCTATGAGCTCCCACACTGCTGGGCACTATTGCTTGCTTATGGCGTTATCTCCTTCAATGTGAAAGAAACACCATAACTTGAACCTCTTAACTTTTTATTTTATTTTTATTTTTATTTTATTTAACATTTGCTTACTGGGAAAGTCCAACTGGAACAAGGTCCATTTACAGTGGAGACCCGGGTAGAAAAGCTCCACAACAACACAATTACAACAAAAACAATTCTGTACAGTGGTATATATACAGTCAAAGAGATATATCATACAATAGTTTGTTCTAAGCAAGCTTAGCTTATACATAGTAGACCCTGGATGTCAGTATTTGTAGAACAAAACACACATTGACTGATTCAATCAAAAACTTATGCCATTAAGGAGACATCTCACAAGATAAAATAATTTGAAAAATAGTAGGCCCTGTATAGGAGTATTTGAGTGTTGTATATTAGAGATGGTAAGCAGTAAAGAGAGGAGGGTAGCAAGATTTTGAGGAGAGCAGGAAAGCATTTATGTGATGCAAGGACAGAGCCATGACTGCAAGAGGTGTGACTTAAGTGACTTTTTGAAAAGTGAGATAGATGGTGCTGAGGAGATATTTTGGGGGAGATTATTCCATTCCCTAGTGATGGTGTGAGAGAAAAGAGCTTTCCCTGCAGTGCTGTTGGCTTTGGATATGCAGAGCAGGGTTTTGTTGGATGAGCGTAGAGGACGAATTGCTGAATATTGGTTTAGTAGAAGGTTTAGGGCTGGGGTTTTGTGGGGGGTCCTTATTATGTTGAAGGTGAGTACTAGTTGGTGATAACTAATTAGCTGAGGGAGTTCTAACCACTGTAGTTCCTTTAGGGCAAGACAATGATGACTTCTAAAAGTGGAGTTATTGGCGAATTTTGCAATTTTATTGTAACATGATTCTAGTTTGTCTAGGTCTGTTTTCCTGATGTGAATTAGGGTTGGTGATGCATACATTAGGGTAGACAAGAGGTGGGTTTGGGCTAGGGAGATTAGTGCTTGGTCTGATAGGAACTGTTTGTGTTTGTATAACGTTCCTAATTTTTTATATACCTTTTTAATGGTTTGCGAGATATGGACATCAAAGCGAAGATCCTTATCTATTTCAACACCGAGGAGCTTAGTATTGGGGGAGGGGGAGATTTGTCATCTGTATTCCAAATAAAACTTTCCAAACACTTGCCTATGTTTGGGAAGTCTTCTGTGACAGATGCAACATGAAAATAATCACATGTCTGCAAGCGCTGTTTCCTGTTCTGCTGCTTAGAAAAAGGACTGATGGATGCTAGAATGAGTGTGCTGCTGTAATCAAAAGGAAGAGGGTAGCTGAAGCTTATTTACTGCACAACACCCCAACATTTCTGCCGAACTTGAAAGTTAAATGCTAGGTTCTCCTAAGAGGTTTTGTTTCTGAAACATTCATTATCTGCTGCTTATTCCTCTGATTTGATGCTTTGTTTATGTATTTGCTGATTTGTATCATTTGGATAGCTTACAGCTGTTTGGTGCTGTTTTCAGTTCCATTACTTTTGTATTTTTTTATTTCATTGTTTTTTTTCACGATTCCACCAGAGGGTTTACTCATTTCAGCTTTCAGATTTTACCTGGCGGTGTAGTGGTATTGTTGTGCCAGTTGTGCCATTTCCTTTTATGGCATTGACAATGATTGCAACATTCACTAAGAGGATATGCCTTACAGTTGGTTGAGGGGAGTACTTTTTCAGGTCCATTGCTCTGGAGGATAAAACATGAATCGACAAGTGCTACTTAAGCCAAGAGTGACACTGTGGAATGTGTGGATTCTTTCAGAACTGCCACAGAACTGATATAATAATGAAGGTGGGGTGAAGGGGATAGCTGCCCTGGATGAAAGCTTTTAAGGAGCAGGATCAACAGTGCTTTATAAGTGCTGATTAGGTACAACAGCAGTACTGGGGTACATTTAACAGCTGTGGCTGACAGCATGGCTGCTTGACTTAATATGTGTGAAGCAAAGATCTAAAATATGTTCTTAGCTACAGTTTAAAGGAGGTACATTTTCAGCTTTGGAAGGCCATTTTCTTTTTCTTTTCTTTTTGATCTTAAGTTTTATACACCCTTTGACTTTAGGATGAGAGGAGATGGCAATCTGGGGACAGCCCAAGTTGCCAACTGACCTTGCTACAGCTTTGATCAGAACTGCCAAACAGGTGGCATAACAAATAGATGTATTAGTTGGTCCTAATGCCTCTGTACCATTTATTATCATGGCAACAACTACTGCAGAAGGAAGAATCATGCAACAATAAACATGCAGGCAGTGCCCTTGGAAGGGCAGGGCAAATGGGTCACCTTTTCCAAGTTTCAAATTGTAGTAGGCTCTGGACGTTTAAAAAAAAAGTTTTGTAGCTTCTAAGCTTTCATTAAAGGATCACAATCACTATTGTTTATATACCGATTGTAGGGTATCTGCCAAACTATTGTTTTTTTTTTTTTTTTTTAAACAGAGCACTTTGACATTCCAAGCTGTCTGTAAATGGTGATCACTTATAGACGGAATGTAAATGTTTAGACAATTAATTAGATAATTAGACAGCTCACAAGAATGTATCCAGGGAATCCAGCAATAAAGCAACCGACGATCGAAAAAACAGCTCCCCTGAATGAAACACCACGATCTACAGTATCCAAATCCTTTATTGAGCGAAGTACATAAGCAATAGGTTAACCGCTTTCATCTACTCAACGTAGATTTCTTCAGAACAACTTACATACTCAATACTACACTTTAAATACTTTCTAAAAGCCCGCCAAAAAACTAATTATCTACTTACCTAACCAATCAAGCATTCATTAAAATTTAAAAGCACAAAACAACAATCTCATTTTTATCATATAAACTGATGAATAATTATATAATTAAATAAAATTAATTAATATAATACTAAAACCTTCATAAATTTGAATGTGATAAAAATCCTTACTAATAAATATAATATATTCCTATATATTAAATTGATAAAATGTATACATAAAGGACTAACGAACAACATAAATTCATTCATATACCATAGTTTAATTTCTTAATAAAGGTTTGGTGGGAATATACTCATTGATGCCTGGTGGACTGGCTGCATTCAGTCTAATCTGCCATTGAATCTCTTTCTCCCCTGGGATAGATTTGATATCACACCCCCTAGGGTTGTTCCTAACCACTTCTAGAATGGCAAATTTGAGTGAGTTGCAGCCCTCACTCTCTACCAGGTGCCTATATAATGCATTATTCTTGTCCTTCTTCTTAATGCAATATGTATGGTCATATATTCTATTGCGTAACCGTCTGTCAGTTTTCCCAACATAAAAACTAGGACAAGACATACATTTTCCCAGATATACTATATGTTGGGTCTGACAGTTTCCTTTTTTGAAAAATATGACCATGGTATAGTGTTCATTTTGTCTACACAAACCTGCACAGCTGGAATGGGTGTGAGACTTGACCAGACTACTCTTGTCACCAGCACAGGCTCAAAAGGCAGTCTTACCCATATTATTTTTTTATTCCACCCATTTATCAGTTATTAGAACCTGCATCCATTCAGGAGGATTATGGCTCACTGGCATTTGAAGTTCTATTAATGTCAGAGGGCTCACAAGTAGCTAAAACTTGAACTTTGCTCACCTACTTCAAGCAGAAGGTATTTATTTCCTTTCAGTCTTTTGGTTAATTATTTATCTAAGGAATTATCCCTTAAGTCATTTATAAAAATGGCTCAGCCTCCCCAGTAATAATTGATTTATGCCTGTTTTTATACTTGACAACCACTTGGTGGCAGTAAAACAGAAGTATCAAAATGGACAGGACAAGCTTAACAAGTTGTAGTAGAAACCATTCTTCACGAAATAAGGCATCTCCTCATCTATTTTTAAATGTTTACCTTATGTTCGTGCTTTCTGTCTCCTGGGATCTGGCAGTAGCAAAGTATAAATTTATTATTACATTAATGATTGAACACTGTTTTTTTTTACAAATGGGAACTACTGTTGCTTATTATTTAAAAGTATTTGCTTATCAGCATTATTACTTCAGTGTCCTGCATTGTTACTGTTAGAATGTTTGAAGTATATTATACTGAAACCCTAATTAACACCAAACAAATGGAAGTTATGTATCATTTGTTTTAACAGCTTGCACTCACATGACATCATCTGAGAAAATTATTTAGCCTGTTGTAAAAGTAACATTTCTGTTTTTATTAGGTTCATAGGTTCATAGGTAGGTACTAGGCTATCTGCCCGAAGGCATTTATAAGCCTAGCCAGAATGTGTTGGCTTTCACCGTCCCCTTAGATTAGTTCCCTGTGCCTCTGTCCAGCAGAGCCACTGAAGTGATCCCCAAGGTAAACTTTCTGTTTCCCATCCACTCTTCAAGATTTCTTTTGAAGAGTTTTAGCGAGGAGCTCTGCCTAATGTAGATTGAGATCTTGTTCCAAAGCACGGGAAGTCTCTGGGACAGGAATCTATCCCTCCAGCACATCCTATTTATTGTTGTGGTGAGGTTTAGATCCCTAGAGCATGTGGCTCGTGGGGATAAGGTTTTCTTTAGGTGGAGCATGTCCATCAATTCTGGGTTGGACATGGCCTTGTATGTCAGGCAGAGATCACCTCTGAGTAGGCAGTATGCAACCGAGTACAGCTGTAATTTCTTCAGTCGAGCTGCATAAGGCATCTGTTTGAGGCCAGTGATCCTCTTGGTGAGGTACTTCTGTGGCCTTTCCAGCTGTTGCAGGTGTCTTGTAAGGTACATCCCAAATGGGGCGTTGTACTCTATGATGGGTCTGATGAGTGATGAGTAGAGGGGCACAATGACCTCTTTTGATCTGGATGCGAACCCTTTTGTGATTAGGTGGGCCATGTAGAAGGATTTTCTAACCACTTTGGCAATGTGATTATCAAAGGTGAGATTGCTATCTACTTGGGTCCCCAGATCCCTTATTACATCTTCCATATTTAGGGGACTACCAACTATGTGGTAGTTTGTAGGTACTTTGTTTTTTCCAAAGGGGATGACTATGCACTTTTTGGCATTTAGCTTGAGGCCATGATTTTGATACCAGGTATCCATCTCAGTGAGACCCTTTTGGAGGATGTCTGTGTCAGCCGGAGAGTCAATTATAGCCCCTAGTCTGCAGTTATCTGTGAACTTGGTCAGCCATAGTCCTCCTCTGCTTGCCTGTACCTCTGAGAAGTATATGCCGAACAGGAGGGGTCCTAGGACTGAGCCCTGGAGAACTCCACTTGTAACCAATTTAGAGTCGGACCTAGCTCCCACAACTCTCACCATGTGGGTTCTGTCCGTGAGCCAGTTGGCAACCCATCTTGTGAAGTAGAGGTTTATATTCAGGCTGGTGAGCTTGTCTATAATACCAGAATAGGGAATGGTGTCAAAGGCCTTTGCGAGGTCTAGGTAGGCTGTGTCTACCACCTTTCCCTCATCTATAGCCTTGGTAACTGTCTCAAAGAAGTCCACCAGGTTTAGGAGGCATGATCTGCCCTTAACAAAGCCGAACTGGGTAGGGTCCAGTGTTTGGAGGTTCCCAATGTCTCTGTTAATGAGTTCTATGATGATGCACTCCATAGCCTTGCAGACCAAGCTAGTCAGGCTTAAAGGGCGATAGTTCCCGGGGTCTGTTGTGGCTCCACCTTTGTGGAGTGGAATAACCGCTGCTGTGTGCCACTCTATGGGTACATAGCCTATGGAGAGGCTGAGTTTGAACAGTGTGTTTAGGTGAGGGGTTAGTTTGTCTTTGAGCTTGTGTAGGACGCAGCCTGGGACACCGTCCGGTTCCATTGATGCTGTGTTTTTGGCTTTGGAGAGGGCTGTTTTAACCTGAGTGTCTGTGATTTCAGGGACTCTACATTCTTCTGGTATGGTTATGGGCCCTCTTGGGGGTGAGAGGGGAGTAAAGTTTGCGCTGAACCTGTCTGCCAGGATTTTGGCGATATCAGTCGGTTCAGTGTATTTTGTGCCATTCTGCATTAACTCTGAGCAGATCTGAGCATTGCCACTTAGATTCTTGACATAGCTAAAGAATGCCTTGTGGTTATCTTTGGAGTCCTTGGCAATTTTTCTTTCAAAGCTCGCCTTGGATGATTTTATGACGTATCGTAGTTTTGTGCTGATACTGATCAGGGATGTCTTCCCTTCTTGGGATTTTACTCTTTTCTGTACTAGATTCCCCCTTCTATTGTATAGCTTGTTTATGGCAGGAGTCCACCAGACTGGTTTCCTTTTCTTGGAGGAGTGAGTCTTGGTTTTGCTTGGGATGGCATGATCCATGCATTCTTGTAGGTGCCCATAGAATGCATTAGTAAAGAATTTTGCAGCTTGGACAGCGTTATCCTTCAGCATGGGGGCTTTGAAACTTTCCACCTTGGTCTTAAGTAACGTGAAGTTTGCTATTGAAAAGTTTTTCACTGTGGTTTTCTTGTCCGGGGGTGAGGGCGGAATGTGGATATCCAAAGTGATTTGTTTATGGTCAGATCTAACCAGCGAGGGGTTGACCTCTAGTGTGGAACACCGGTCGCCCATGTTGGTGATGACCAGGTCCAATATGTTGTCGCCTCTGGTGGGAGTATTGACCAGTTGAACCAGGGCATTTGAGTTTATAAATTCTAGGAAATGTTGGGCAAGGGAGTAAGTACTTGAGTAGTTCTCCCAGTTAATGTTTGGATAATTGAAATTACCCAATATTAGGGTGTTTGGTAGGACCTTTATTTTTCCCAGTGTTTCCAGGAATGCAGAATGGGAGTCCTGGGACATGGTGGGTGATCTGTAGCAAGCTACAATTTGAATTGCAGTTTTGCCCATTGTTAGTTGCACGTGGATGATCTCTGAAGCATCGTGCTGTGCCACTAACCTGGAGGTGAGGGTATCCTTGATAAATATGGATATGCCCCCACCTTTTGTATTTCGGTTTGGGTTCTGTGGCTGAAATGTATGGTATGAGTTGTAGCCTGGTAGTGCTGGGGTGCTCTCTGGAGCCTTAAACCAGGTTTCTGTTACTGCAAATATATCGATTTTCTCCATACTGAGGAGTGCCTCGAGTGCATGCATTTTGAGGTTCTGACTTCTGGCATTGAGTAGCACAGCCCTCAGTTTTTTGTTACTTGCCCTATTTACGGCGGTAGGTTTGTCTTTTGAGCCTTGCCTAAAAAGGACACTATGGGGGTGGCAAGAGCCTTGGCCAGTATTTGAAAGCCTAAGGGTGACAGGTGCAAGCAGTCTCTAGCAAAGCAGCGTGGCTTGTCGAGCATGTCATCCCAGGTGGACAGACAATGGATCCCCTTTGAATGACACCAGAAACTTAGCCAATTGTTGAAATTGAGAATTTTTTCTTTATACCGTGGTATCAATCTTAGTGAGGGATGCTACTCAGGGTCAGGGTCATACCAGCCTGGGCTACGTGATCAAAGAGCTCTTACATGTCTCTTTTCATGTAGTCCAGAGAGGTACAGCTCAGGTCATTCACAACAACATGGACAATGACAGAGTCATATTTGTACTTGTTCTGTAGTGACCTGAGTGCTTGTGTTATGTGGCGGATCCTGGCGCCCGACAGGCAGCTAACAGTAACCTTCTCCTTATTCAGCCTAGTGAGTGGGACGTCAGTGTGCCTGACTATAGAGTCACCTATTACTAGTATATCGGGTATGTTATTTTGCCTTAAGGGCTGTGATTCCATGGCACACTGGTTTTGTGAAGTATGTGTTTCATGGTTTGTGCTGGGGGGTGGAGGTTGCTTGGATGTTTGCTTTGGCGGTCTCTGTTGGTTTTGCAGATTTTTATTTAGAGCCTCCGAGTATGTTTTCATGTATTTATGTGTGTTTTTTTCCAGTGTTGCTTTAATGGATTTATGTGAGACTGGTGGTGTGATGCAAGTATTTCCCTTCTCCTCTTGACTGTCTGATTCAGTCTTGGGTTGAGAGAGCTTAGCCTCCAGTTTGGCTGTATAATTGCATCTCTCGCATGTATTAGTGTTTGGTGGTAGTAGGAGGGGGTTGTCTGTGTACATGAGGCAGTTGTAACATTGCCTCAAAATGCCCAGATTCACCAGTTGGACTGGAGAGTACACCTGAAACTGCCCTTTGGACATGCCTGGATAGGTACAGTGAACTGTTTTACTGGATGACTGGTACGGTCGAATAGAGAGCCTTGTCCTTCTGTACAGTACAGGATCATAAATGCTTGCTATAAGTTTTGAGTAAGTGCCAGGCTGAGAAATGAGTGTCTGGAGTGCTTAAGTTGAAAGTTTGCCTAGTTCCAAGGGAAAAATTGAAGAGGAGACTTTGTGGAGCCAGGAATAGTTTTACCCTAGCTAACCGGTGTTGCCCGGCGTGCAAAACTGGGCAAATATGGTATTTATAGCAGAAAAATGAAAGAGATAGAAATTAGCCCAAAATGGCCAATAAACTAATTTCTGGGCTGAAACTACTCCTCCAGGGACAGACAGGCTGTTCAAAGCTCCCCTCTCCCACAGGTGAACACAGAACTTCCTTCTATTTAAGTAAGGTATGGGCAAACACAGAGATTTGTAACACAGCCCTGAATTCAGCACTAACCTGAAAACTGGACTATACTAGCTTAGAAAGGCGGGAGACAAGTATATATATATATATATATATATATATATATATATATATATATATATATATATATATATCTATCTATATATATATATATATATATATATATATATATATTTTTTTTTAGAAAATAAAGCAGATACACTCAAAAACACTTTAAATGCACAGAAAAGGATACTTATTGTTATATATCGCAGATCAGAGTTGTAGTCAATGCCACTAGTAATAAAGTAGGAAGAAACACAAATACAGTAAAAGCAGATGAATAAAGTACAACTTTATATATATATATATATATATATAAAACAATAGAAAATGAACAAACTGATTTAAACAAGTTACCCAATTCACCAGAAAAAAAGCTCAAAACTGAGCCCTGTTCCAGCAGTCTTCAATCAGACAATTTCTAACTGCACACCCTGCTTACTAGGGTGCAGGGGAACCTTCTCCAAAAAAGATGGCCTGGATCAGTGCTCAAGTTATACAAATAAAGCTAGATTCAGCAGGCCTGAATCTGGTCTATGCTACAGCAACAAGCTGCACCAATTTCAGAAAGAAACAGTTCAAATAAGCAGGCACAATAAGCCTGTGACCAGATATTCCCAGCTCAGAAGGGCAGAATCCAGCTTCTCCTCCCACAAGAGTGCAGACCACAAACCTTCTTAATGTAGAATAACTGGCCTGAAGCCCAAGTGCTTAAGCCAGAACTAATGCACTTTTAGAATAGCAGACACTGGGCCTTCAATCAGCAATTCCCAGCTTAGAAGGATGTAAGGTAACCTGTCCTGCCATAACAGTGCAGACCACAAACCTTCTTAATGTAAAACAGCCTGTATGAAGCCCAAGTGCTTAAACCAAAAGACTTAGAATAACAGTTACAATTTAATCAGGCTACTACCAAGCAGTAATAAATGCAGTTAAATATAGTGTTGTATGCTAACAGACACGCACGCACACACACACACACACACACACACACACATATATATATATATATATATATATATATATATATATATATATATTTCATTTCAAAGTGGAAGGGTAAAGATAATTTTTAATTGTTTTATACTGTATGAAAACTATTACTCTATTCTTGTTGATCTTACGGATATATAGCTGTCAGACTTTGATTATTGTATTTTCCATTATATTACTTAAAACAAAGCTGGAATTGTTGAAAACAAAGACAAAAGCCATAAAGAAAGTGATGAAACTAATGGTAAATAAGCAATATTAATGTATTGGCTACATCCCTCTCAGCTGTCCAGATTCTCGCAGAATGTCTAGATTTTTGGCTCATATTTTTGGCCTTTTCCTCATACGATGTGTGGTTTTCTAGCAAATCACTGAAGATTGAAGTCACTAAATAATGACATACATTTGAGGTTCAGACTTAATATCTTTCAGAAAATTAATACTAATACAAATTCTGTTATTCTACCAACTTTCTAAGTGTATAAGAGCAATATATTTTCGAGCCTTTGTCCCCACATTATTTTAGGCTTTGTCCAGATTTCTTGCTCTTTGAGGTGGAGAAGTATGATTGGCTATCTGCTAGTGCATTGTTTCTCCAATAGTGAGACCAAGTATGATTGGCTATCTGCTAGTGCATTGTTTCTCCAATAGGGAGGCCAGCCTCCCAGAGTAGGCTTGGGTCTGTTACAGGTTAGGTCTGAACAAGTCTGAAATTGCTGTGTACTTAAAATGTTAATTATATGATATTGTTCTTATGTGGGCTCAGGGTAAATTTAGAATAATAATCAATAAATCTACATATTTTATTAGTGGCCTGATATGCGGACTGAGGTTATTTCAAATGATGCACATGGGTGTTACAGTGCAGTATATGTTTCTTCTGCATGTGCAGACCTAGAGTATATTTCTGATACCTAGAGGGAGGCTCTTGGACTTTTCCATGGTTTGAAGGAGGCTCAGTTTGATAGAGTCTAAGAGCTTGTGTAATGTAGTGTAATGAATGATAGTGTGCAGAAATGCATTTTATCAGCCAGTAAATTCAGGTATTTATTTTCCATGTGTTAACCAGATAGGTGGGCTGGTCTAGAGACCCTTTTCAGCAATAACCCGACCCAAGCAACTCATACAGTATATACAAAGAACAGTAACTTAGTTCTTCAGTTTAAATCTATATTGCAAATTACATGCAACAGTGAATAAAGACAGAAGGACTGCAATGGAAAACATAATGACTAGCAGTATATGTTAGCACCACTTGATGACTTCATAAAATGATTGTATTACACGCTGAGTCAGTGTATAAAAATATCTTATATACAATATTTGCAGAGTTTGTCTGAGATAATACTTAGGCATTGAGCTGTTACATGAATTAAGGTATCAACTTTTTAAAACAGCTGCATTCAATTTCTTTTTTGTATGTTTCCTTATTTGCATTTAAATTTTGTTACAGTTTGCTGTGACTAGATTTCATTAGGAAGCCTATTCCTTGTGACTGATCCCAGTCTTGAAAAAGCTTTTTCACCTATGGTGAATGTTCTTCGTGTTTCACTGTTGCAGTCATCACACTTGGGTTATCTACCTGCAGGTAGCCCTCAGTTGGCCTGAATACCAGAGTCTTGGGATTTCTGCGTCAGATGCTGTTGCCTCTTTCATGACATCAGGTTATCAGGGGTATAAAAAATGCAGCCAACGCCATTACCCCAGTCTTTCTTGCTGAAAAGGAGCCCAAAGCAGAAGCAGTTCACAAGTGCCAGTCGGCCGCTACCTGAAATTTTCGTTTTTCATGTTTCAGACCTGAAGTTTTCTAAAGCTAAGTAACCCGTTGGGGATGCTTTTTTCTTGCTCTAACCTATGTCAGAAAAAATTAACAATTTTCTTGCCTGTGGAAAGCAAATACCTCACAGAGATTTTCATTCTTACTGCATCACCTGTTTAGGCTCAGACCACGACGCCCCTCACTGTCGGTTTTGTGCCTTGTTTAACGCTGGAAGCATTTGCTGTCGGGCTATTTCTGTAGCTAAATTCTTTCGCTCTCATTCTCCGCATACCAAAATGGCTTTGGTAAGCCATCCGACTACCGATATCCCCAAAAAGTACAAAGACAAAGACAGAGGCAGACCGCATAGGCCAAAAACTGCTGACAATGCTTCCGTTAAGCTAGTCACCAGTTTGCTGGTACTCAGTGAGGCACCTTTGCAGCCCCCGATGCCCACTTCTACAGATTCGCAGGCCTCTGCTGAGACCCATTCAGAGTCCAGTATGCAGCGAGATGCTTCTTCAACTATGGAACCTGTCAATGTCTCTACCTTGGATGGGTCTGGAGCCGCTGTGCAGGCACTGGCTTCTGAGAGTGCATTGTGACCAACTGATATTCATATTAAACTGTCAACTTCATTTTCAACTAAAACTACCGAGTTTCTCAGGCCCAGAGTTCGCACTATGCCTAGAAAACCAACGTTCAAAGTGCATGCTCAAGCTCCCATGCCATATAAACAAATGCTTAGAATGGCTGAAGACCTTATTACTCTAATTAGGGGAAGCCAGCCTTCCCCTACTAAAAGACAAAGAAATGAATTTCCTTCTGATTCTACAGACCAGGAGTCTGATGACTCTGACCCTTCTGATTACCAGGACATACCCTTATCTACCTATCAGGATTCAGATGCAGAGGATTCCATTCCCTCTGCCTCCCCTCCAGAGGATTTTTCTTTTGGTGAAACCTTACATACCTTAAGAGAGCATTTCCACTGGGAATGCCAGGACTATCCTCAGTCCAAAAAGAGACTCGGGGAATTTTTAGATTTACCTCAGCACAGGCCTCTAGCTATACCCCTGTCCTGGATATTATAGATGATGTCTTCTTGGAGTCCAGTCTTACTCCTGGCATGTTACCACCAGCTCCTAAAAACCTGACAGGTACTACAGAGTACCTGACTCTCACAAATTTCTCTTTAAGAATCCTACTGCGGATCCAGAAACCATTTCCCAGGGACCTAAAGGCATTAAGGCTGCTACAGCCAAAAACCCTACCCCTTCAGACAAGGATTCTAGAGATTTAGACAGATGGGATAAGAAGGTCTATACCTCTGCAACTCTTGCCGTCAGGGCTTTGAATTGCCATTTTCACATGTTGAAGTACCAGCAACATATTATGGAACTAATTAAACAAAAAATGGTGTTACTTCCAGATTGTACAGAAAATCAAGATTTACAAGAGTTAATGCATTCTGCAAACCAAGTTAGTAAACATACTTTGCAGTGTGGGTTTGATGCCTTAGAAGCATCTTGCAGGGCTGCTGTCACTGGGTCTGTACTGAGAAGTCATGCTTGGCTAAAGGAACAAGTCTTTCCTGACCATGTCAAAGCAAAATTACTAGATGCTCCATTAAATCAGGAGCGTTTGTTTGGCACAAAAGCAGAAGAAGTTCTTAAAAAGATGGAAGAAAAAGTTAAATCTATTCAAACTGTCAAATATTTCTTACAAGTGCAGCCACCTAAATTCAGTAGGAATTGGCCTTCAAAAATCTGGTTCTTTTCAGTTCCACTCAGGCCTTCTCAGTCCAAACTCAGGGGAAACAGACCACCAAGACTACAGTCTCAGGGTATGCAGAGATCAAAACAATGGAGTGTTCCCACCTCAAAACCAGGGAGTGGTAAGCCACCCCCTTATGGAAAAAGTTCACAATGACTTTCCAATTATCCTTCCCAGCCATGCCCAAGTACTTGCACCCCTAGGAGGGAAACTCTCCCTTCATGCAAAAAACTGTATGTCCATTACTCAGGACTGATGGGTTCTAAACATTGTATCCTAGGGATACAGATTCTACTTCCACTCACTGCCAACCCTGAGCAGGTTGCCAGACCTTCCTCCAAACCAGTGGGCAGAGGCTCAAAAACAAGTACTTTCCCTTCTCCATATCAGGGCTATTCAACCTGTTCCAGTAGAACAAATGGGACAGGGTTTCTACTCCAGTCTGTTCCTGATGCCCAGAAAAGAGAGCTCTTGTCACCCTCTCTTGGATCTATCAGTTCTCAACACCTTTCTGGTGGTCCCAAAATTTAAAATGCTTACCCTGCAACAGCTTCTTCCTATGCTAGCCAAGGATACCTGGTTAGTCACCCTAGACTTAAAAGAAGCTTATCTGCACATCCCCATAAGGGAGTCTTGCAGGAAATATCTATGTTTCAGGGCAGGCTCTATGCACTTCCCTTTGGCTAATCTACTGCGCCCAGAGTATTCACAAAATGCCTGGCTCCAGCCATTGCATACTGCAGGCAGAGAAATATGCAAATCTACCCATACTTGGATGTTTGCTTGATTCAGGTGGACAGTCAGGAATTGCTACTTCAGCACCTGGAATTTGTAAAAAGACTTCTAACTTCACTGGGAAACACCATCAATGAAAATAAATCACAACTGGTGCCCAGCCAAGAAACTGAATTCCTGGGAGCAAGCTTGAACACAACTTCCCAGATGGCATTCCTCACTCCAGAAAAGCAGGTCCATTTGACAAACTATTTCAAACTAATGGCCACCAAAACCCAACTATCTGTAAGGAAAATATTGCAAGCCCTAGTGTTCATGGCCTCATGCATTCTGCTAATTCCATATGCAAGACTGCATATGAGGAATCTTCAATGGTACTTAAAAAGTCTCTGGTGTCAACATTCTCTGGACCTGGAAACACTGATTCCTATCATACTTTGTCTAAGGGCAGAGTTCCTTTTGTGGGCAGAAGCATGCAACCACAACAAGGGACTTCCTTTCACTCAACTTCTTGCCACCCAAACCCTGACAACAGATGCTTCAGACTATGCATGGGGGGCTCACATGGCAGGCAAATGCATTCAAGACAAATGGAGCCCAGAACAAATTCCCCCTGCATATCAATCAAAAAGAGACACTAGCTGTACAGAATGCACTGACAGCTTTCAAATACCTTATCCTTCCAGGACAGCTCCTGATAAAAACAGACAATGCCACAGTTATGTGGTACATAAACAAGCAGGGCGGAACTCACCCTTACCCAATCTGAAGGTTAGCCATGGCTCTGTGGAACACAGCCTTGAGCATCCAAGTGCACCTACAAGCTCAATTCCTGCCAGGCAAGCAAAATTCACTGGCAGACAACTTAAGCAGAAATCTACTGGACCCTCACAAGTGGAAACTGGAACCCAACTCATTCAAACTTCTAACCCAGAGGTGGGGAACACTGGAGGTAGACCTTTTTGCCTCCCCAAAACCAACAATTCAGCAAATTTTGCACCAGGAACCCTCACAGCAGAGTCTGGAAGGTGGACGACCAATACTTTACATGGGAAAACCTCTCAATTTTTGCCTTCCCTCCTATGCCCCTCCTCTCAAAAGTACCACTCAAGATCAAACAGGACAGGCCAAGGGTAATCCTTATTGCACCAGACTGACCATGCCAGCACTAGCACCCACTTCTACATAGTCTGACAGCAGTGCCACCCTGGCATCTACATCAGACACCTTCCCTGCTGTCTCAGCAGGAGGGACAGATTTTGCATCCACAGCTGCAAACCCTAAACCTTGCAGCCTGGCTTATCCCCTGAATACACGACCAGCATCCCTCAGCAAACAGGTGCTGGACGTCATCCTTGAGGCCAGAAGGCCTAGTACTAGGAAATCGTATGCTGAAAAGTGGAAAAGATATTATTCTTGGAGTTAGTCTCAAGGAAAGGACACAGCTGTGTCCACCTTACCTCATATCCTTGATTACCTAGCAGAGCTGCTCCACAGAGGCCTATCCTTCTCATCCATTAAGATTCATGCCTCTGCCATCTCAGCTCATTATAATACTGAGCCACCACTCTCTTCTCATCCTCTCTTCAAACAGTTCCTGAGAGGAGCTAACAATTTAAAGCCCCCTAGGAGAGCTCCCACCCCAGCCTGGGACCTTAACTTTGTACTGGAGAAGCTCACACTTCCCCCTTTTGAACATACTGCTTTAGAAGAGTTAAAATTCCTCTCTTGGAAAACAGCCTTACTTCTAGCTATTACTTCAGCAAGAAGAGTGTCTGAGTTACAGGCACTAATGGTGGTGGAGCCCTATATTATTTTCCATGCTGACAGGGTTTCCCTCAGGAGTAACCCTTCCTTCATACCCAAGGTGGTATCCAGTGTGGCTTTAAACCAATACATCTATTTGCTAACCTTTTTCCCTAATCCTCAGAATAAAGGGGAAAGGATCCTGCACTCCTTGGACATGCACAGACAGCTTAGGTTCTACCTTGACAGGACTAAGCCTTTCAGAAAATCTGACCAACTGCTAGAAAGTTTTGCTACAGGGGCAGAGGCCAAGGCCATTTTGAAGCAAACCATTTCCAAATGGATGGCACACTGCATCAATTTATGCTACAAGCTTCATGGAAAACCTACCCCTCTGAGGATCAGAACTCATTCCAGTAGAGCTACTTTAACCTCTACAGCATTTCTCAGGGGAGTCCCTACCAGGGACTCCCTGGAAGCTGCAACCTGGAGTTCTGTACACACATTCACCAAGCATTACCACTTACCTATTTTTTCTAAATCCAGAGCTGGATTTGCTACAGGAGTCTTACAAGGCCTGCTAGCCAGCCCTAACACTTCTTGACTGCATCCACCCTTCCTCAGGTTTGGGAATCAACCCAAGTGTGATGACTGCAACAGTGAAACATGAAGAACATAGTATAGTTGTATACACTTACCATAAATGTAGATGTTCGAGTGTATTCATTGTTGCAGTCCTGGTTTTTCTCCCTCCAGCCCCCTGACATTCTCTAGCCTGTCTACCTATCCTCTTTATGGCCATCTTTTATGGCAGGGGTATTTACTTTTTACTGGAGGTGCTCCACACCATGTAATAGCTTCCTATATTGGGGCTCCTGACATCTGGGACAAGAAAAACTGATGTAATGGTGTCGGCTGCATGTTTTATACCCCTGACGACCTGACGTCATGGAAGAGGTGACAGCATCCGACGCAGAAATCCCAAGACTCTGGTATTCGGGCTGACTGAGGGCTACCTGCAGGCAGATAACCCAAGTGTGATGACTGCAACAGTGAATACACTTGAACATGTACATTTATGGTAAGTATACATATCTGTAAATTTTTAATCATGGTCGGGTAAGGCTAAACTATATTTCTTAAATGGATCTCATGGAGTAGGTTTGCTCTTTATATTAAGGTAATAATAGGAAGGTAGCTCTGTTGGCCCTTTAGAAGGTAGGGCACTTGTGTCAGCTAGTAAAACAAATATGAAAATCTTATTTTCAGTAATTTGTATTTTTTTCAGTATTGTAAAAGTATTGCAGCATTATCAGAGGAGTGTTTCCACTAGGGGAGTGTACCGGCAGGGTGAGAGACAATGTGAGAAATCTTATACAAGAGTTTGAGTCAGTTAAGTACTTTGCTATTAATGTTGTCAGTATGTAATTTACAGTTAAGGTCTGGATCAAGTGTAAGCACCAGGTAATTGTAGTCTATGTTAAAAATCAGGTTATCCTGGTTATCTTAAAGCAGTAAAGGTGATTAGCGCAATAGTTTTTATGATGTGGCAAGTAGCGCAATGTTTGTTTTTTGGGGTTAGTAAGTAGTTTGTTTTAGTAGCCCACTTTGACAAGTCTCTAAAGCTTTTTTGTTGTAGTACATTGTGGGTTTTGTGACTTTTAATAGGTAAGATATCTTCAGTATATAGAATAGTATCAAAATGTGTCAGGTCATTAACACATAATGAAAAGAGAAGGTGGTTCTAGTACTGATCCCTGAGGGACACCAGTATTAAAAGGTTCCTCTATTGGGGGAATTGATTATTATAACATACTTGGAAGGTTCCATCTGTGAGATAATTGTTGAACTAAGTAACTGTGTTGTGCCCAAAGTTCAGTTTACTCAGTTTGCTTAACAATAATTCTATGGACCCTGGAAATTACCGCCCCATAAGCTTGACGAGCCTTGTCTGCAAAGCTATGGAGAGGATCATAATGGAACTCATAAATAAAGATATTGGGGATCTACAGACATTGGATCCTACCCAATTTGGCTTTGTCAAGGGCAGATCCTGCCTCTTGAACTTGGTTGACTTTTTCGAAACAGTCACTAAGGCCATTGATGAGGGTAAGGCAGTTCACACAGCCTACCTTGACCTAGCAAAAGCGTTCGACACAATACCCCACTCGGGCATCATAGAAAAGCTCACCAGCTTAGATGTAAACCCATATGTCACAAGATGGGTTGCAAACTGGCTCAAGGACAGAACACACAGGGTTAGAGTTGCTGGTGCCATGTCAGACTCTAAGCCGGTCACGAGCGGTGTCCCACAGGGCTCAGTCCTGGGCCCCCTCTTGTTCGGCATTTATTTTTCTGAAGTGCAGCCAAACATAGGGGGATTGTGGCTGACAAAATTTGCAGATGACTGCAAACTGGGGACCATAATTGACACTCCATCAGACACAGACATCCTCCAGAGAGGTCTCATAGAAATGGATAACTGGTGCCAGAGCCATGGCCTTAAGCTAAATGCCAAAAATGTATAGTCATACCCTTTGGGAAAAACAAGGTAACCCTAATTACCACATAGGTGGTAATCCATTAAGCACGGAAGAAGTTATCAGGGACCTGGGGACCCAAGTTGACAGTAACCTCTTTGACACTCACATTGCCAAAGTGGTTAGGAAGACCTTCTACATTGCCCACCTGATCATGAAGGGATTCACATCCAGATCAGGAGAGGTCATTGTACCCCTGTACTCTTCACTTATCAGACCAATGATTGAGTACAACGCCCCATTCGGAATGTACTTTACCCGACACCTGCAGCAGTTGGAAAGACCCCAAAAGTTCCTCACCAAAAGGATAAAGGGGCTGAAACATATGTCATACGATGCCCGACTGAAGAAACTCCAGCTCTATTCAGTCGCATACCGTCTGCTCAGAGGTGATCTGTGCCTGACATACAAGGCCATGTCCAACCTGGAATTAATGGACATGCTCCACCTCAAAAAATCCAAATCCACCAGAGCCACGAGAGCAAGAGACTTAAACCTCAACACAGATATAAATAGGACATGCTGGAGGGACAGATTCATCACCCAGAGACTCCCTACACTATGGAACAGAATCCCAGTCCATGTGAGGCAGAGCCCCTCACTGACTCTGTTCAAGAGAAATCTTGACGAGTGGATGGGAGATCATAGGTTTACCCCGGGAATCATCTCTGTATCACTGCTGGACAGAGGCACAGCAAACTAATGGGTATAGTATTCTCATCCTAAGGGGTGGTGAAAGCCACACACACTCTGGCTAGGCTTATAAATGTCCTAGGGCAGATAGCCTAGTATGAACCTATGAACCTATGAATAGATTGTGGCTTACTGTCTCAGAAGCTCTACTCAAATCAACAAATACTCCAACACTTATACTCCTATCATTCATATTAATATAGATGGTGTCAGTAGCTGATACTAGGGCTGTTGTTCTAGTGAAGAGATTGTAGAACCCATGCTGATGGTCTGCTAGAAGGCTATAACACAAAGAGTTGTTTATAAATATTTTTTCTATAGGGCAAAGGTTGGAGATGGGGGTATAAGCATTCCGTTCATTAATAGATTAATATTTTGGAAGAAGGATCATAATAGCATGCTTAAGGGCAGCTAGTGCTATATCTGTAGTAAGGAAGAGATTATAAATGAAAGTCAGGGGGTTAGCAATGTTTTCATCAGCTCTTCTGAGGAAAGTTAGGTATAGTAAAGTGTATTTAGGTGAGGAGGGAGTAAGATAAGGCTAAATATTCTGGGAAAAATAGTGAGAAATCTCAGTTTAATCTGTCTGCATTTGACTTTGATTATCGTACATTTATGTATGTTCATAGGTTCATAGGTGGGTACTAGGATAATGGCCCTGGAGCCTTTACAAGCCTAGCCCATAGGATTACCCTGGCATCGTGCCACCCGACCTTGGTTCCTAGTGCTTCTGTTGAGTAGAGCCACTGGAGTGATCCCCAGGGTGAATTCTCTATTTCTCATCCACTCATCAAGATTTCTCTTGAAGAGGGCCAGTGAGGTGCTCTGCTTCATATGTATGGGAATTCTATTCCATAGCATGGGCAGTTTCTAGGTTATCAACCTGTCCCTCCAGCATGTTCTGCTGATTGCAGTAATGAGGTTGAGGTCTCTGGAGCGTGTGGTGCGGAGGGATTGGGATATCTTTAGATGTAGCATTTCTAACAGAGCTGGGTCAGACATGGCTTTGTAAGTCAAGCAGAGATCACCTCTAAGTAGGCAATATGAGACCGAGAATAGTTGGAGGATTTTGAGTCTGTCCATATAGGACAAGTGTTTAAGGCCTATGATCCTCTTTGTGAGGTACTTTTGCAGCTTCTCCAGTTGTTGCAGGTGTCTAGTGAGGTACATGCCAAATGGGGCATTGTACTCGATGATTGGCCTAATGAGGGAAGAGTACAGGGAGACAATGACCTCTTTCTTCCTAGATGCAAAACCCTTAGTAATGATATGTGCCACATAGAAGGACTTTCTGACCACAGTGGCAATGTGGTAGTCTAAAGAGAGGTTGCTGTCAACCTGTGTTCCCAGATCTCTTATAACACCTTCTGTGTTCAGTGGACTACCACTGATGTGGTAATTCAAGGGAACCAAGTTTTTCCCAAGGGGGATGATGATACATTTTTTGGCATTGAGCTTAAGGCTATGGTTCTGACACCAGTCGTTGGTCTCAGTGAGGCCTTTCTCTAGGATGTCAACATCACTTGGAGAGTTAATAATAGTTCCCAACTTGCAATTGTCTGTGAATTTTGTCAACCAGAGTTCCTTTGTGTTGGCCTGGACTTCAGAGAAGTAGATACCAAACAGGAGAGGACCCAGGACCAAACCCTGTGGGACTCCACTCATGACTGGTTGGCAGTCTGACTTGGAGTCAGCTACTTTCACATTGTGGGTTCTATCTGTGAGCCAGTTTGCAACCCACCTAGAGATATAGGGGTTGATGCCCAGCTTAGTGAGTTTTTCTATGATTACTGAGTGGGAAATGGTATCAAAGGCCTTGGCCAGATCAAGGTAGACTGTATGAATCACCTTGCCTTCATCTACAGCTGTGGTGACTGACTCAAAGAAGTCGACCAAGTTGAGCAGGCATGATCTACCCTTCACAAATCCAAACCGTGTAGGATTTTATTAAATAATTTTTGAATTGCTTCAGTAACTTCAGAGAGGAATTTCTAGGAAGAGAGTCATAACTCTTCCACAATTATTAGTATAATGTTGAGCATAATGAGGAAAGACTTTCTCCTCAACCAGACAACATTAATTTTAAAGTAATTTTGCAACTCATGTCAGACTATTTTCAGTGGACTTTGGGTGCTTTGGTGGAGGAGAGATGGCGGTATCATGAATTAATAGACTGTCCCTTCCTCACCTCTTACTTCTGCATCTTCCATAAACAGATATGTAGCAGCTTTATGCAAGGCAGCTTATCAGAATCGGGAAGCCTTGCCTAACAATTTAATATTTTTGGATAAGGTCATTCTTTGCTCCGGTTCTTTCTCTTGACATATTATAGGAGGATATGACTTCTACTAAATAACAAAAAGGTACTTTTTCACAATGTTTTTCCTTCTGACATTTATGCAAAGTTCAAGAAAACTATGAGCAAAATATTAAATACCTCATTTTAGACTCTTTTCTTTTTTGTTACTTAGGATTTCATGTTGAAGTAGAAGCTGGACATTAATCTCCATGATTTTGACATGTAAAATTACCTAAAGATAACCAGAAAGCTAAGACTGTAATTTTATCTTTTAAATATATCAGCAAGGGTTGATTTGATAAGAAGAGGCCCATTTTTTGGTAAAACCTGTAGAAATGATGCTGCATGCATTAGTATTACTCACCAGGTAAACATTTTTTTGGGTGTCTGGGACCCTCACCTTTCCTAGGCTATCATGTAGCACTTATTTTATATTGTCCAGTTATTCTTTGTTGTATTTTGAAAATAATCAGAGAAAAGTGGACTCAGGCAACCTCACTGCTTTGTGGGTCATTTTTGGTAAAAACTTGGGAACATTTGTGCATGACAATAATGCTTATCTTTCTTACTTCTCATTTTACTTATTTTTAGTTATGAAAACTAAAATCTATATCTATACCTGTATATATATATATATATATATATATATATATATATCTATATCTATATATCTATATATATATACCTCTATCTGTATCTATATCTATGTCTATATCTATATCTATGTCTATGTATATGTCTGTGTCTATATCTGTATGTATATCTATGTCTATATCTGTATATGTATCTGTATCTATGTCTCTGTTTATATCTATATCTATATCTATATCTATATATATATATATATATATATATATATATATATATATATATATGTCTATGTCTATATCTGTATCTATGTCTATATCTATGTCTATATCTATATCTATGTCTATATATAGGTTCATAGGTTCATACTAGGCTATCTGCCCTAGGGCATTTATAAGCCTAGCCAGAGTATGTTTGGCTTTCGCCACCCATTTTAAATTAATTTTGCTATGCCCTTTTTCGAGGTTAGTATACTGTGCCTCTGTCTAACAGTGACACAGAAGTGATACCCGGGGTAAACCTACGATCTCCCATCCACTCATCAAGATTCCTCTTGAAAAGAGTCAATGAGGGACTCTGCCTAACCTGGACTGGGATTTTATTCCAGAGTGAAGGGAGCCTCTGGGTTATGAATCTGTCCCTCCAGCATGCCCTATTTATTTCAGTGCTGAGGTTCAAGTCTCGATGTAGCTCGATGGGATTTGGATTTTTGAGGTGCAGCATGTCCCTTAATTCCGGGTTGGACATGGCCTTATACGTCAGGCACAGGTCACCTCTGAGCAGGCGGTATGCCACTGAATAGAGCTGGAGTTTCTTTAACTGGCAGCATATGGCATCTGTTTGAGCCCTTTGATCCTCTTGGTGAGGTACTTTTGGGGTCTTTCCAGTTGCTGCAGGTGTTTGGTAAGGTACATCCCAAAAGGGGCATTGTACTCAATTATGGGCCTGATGAGGGATGAGTAAAGAGGCACGATGACCTCCCCTAATCTAGATGTGAATCCCTTCATGATTAGGTGGGCTATATAAAATGTTTTTCTAACCACTTTGGCCACGTGGTTGTCAAATGAGAGATTGCTATCAACTTGGGTCCCCAGGTCCCTAATTACTTCTTCTGTACTTAATGGATTACCACCTATGTGGTATATCTATGTCTATATCTATTTATATATCTATGTCTATATCTATGTCTGTGTCTATATCTATATCTATGTCTATATCTATATATATATATATATAAATCTATGTCTATGTCTATCTCTATATCTATATCTATGCCTATGTCTAATTCTATATCTATATTTCTATATCTATATCTAAATCTATGTCTATGTCTATATCTGTATCTATATCTATGTCTATGTCTATATATATATATATATATATATATATATATATATATATATATATGTCTATATCTAATCTATACCTGTATCTATATCTATATCTATATCTATGTCTATATCTATGTCTATATCTATATCTAAATCTATGTCTATGTCTATCTCTATATCTATGTCTATATCTGTATCTATGTCTATGTCTATATCTATATCTGTATCTATATCTATATCTATATCTATATCTATGTCTATGTCTATATCTAATCTATATCTGTATCTATATCTATGTCTATGTCTATATCTATATCTATATCTATGTCTATGTCTATGTCTATATCTATGTCTATATTAATGTCTATATCTAAATCTATGTCTATATCTATATCTATGTCTATATCTATGTATATATCTATATCTATGTCTATATCTATATATATATCTATGTCTATGTCTATATCTATATCTATGTCTATATCTATATCTATGTCTATATCTGTATCTGTATCTATATCTATGTCTATGTCTATCTATATCCATGTCTATATCTATATCTATGTCTATGTCTATGTCTATATATATATATATATATATATATATATATATATATATATATATATATATATATATATATATCTATGTCTATGTCTATATCTATGTCTATGTCTATATCTATATCTATGTCTATATCTATATCTATATCTATATCTATATCTATGTCTATGTCTATATCTATGTCTATATATCTATATCTATGTTTATGTCTATATGTCTATATCTATGTCTATGTTTATGTCTATATCTATATATATGTCTATGTTTATATCTATATCTATGTCTATGTCTATATCTATGTCTATATCTATATCTATATCTATGTCTATATCTATGTCTATATCTATGTGTATATCTATATCTATATCTATGTATATATCTATATCTATATCTATATCTATATCTATGTCTGTATCTGTATCTATATCTATGTCTATGTCTATATCTATATCTATGTCTATGTCTATATCTATGTCTATGTCTATGTCTATGTCTATATCTATATCTATGTCTATGTCTATATCTATGTCTATGTCTATGTCTACATCTATATCTATATCTATGTCTATATCTATATCTATATCTATGTCTATGTCTATATCTATATCTGTGTCTATGTCAATATCTATGTCTATGTCAATATCTGTCTATATCTATATATATGTTTATGTCTATGTCTATATCTATATCTATGTATATATCTATATCTATGTCTATATCTATATCTATATCTATATCTGTATCTGTATCTGTATCTATATCTATATCTGTATCTATATCTATATCTATATCTATATCTGTATCTATATCTATATATATGTCTATATCTATATCTATGTCTATGTCTATATCCATAGCTATAGCTATCTATATTTTTTTATTTTCCATGCCATTGGACCTAGACCCACTGTCTCCTGATATCTAAACTCTTCCTTAAAAAGTTGGGAATCTTCTGCTTGCTAACAGATGTACTTGCTGTTTATACTGTTTGGGGAAAATCAGTGCTCTCCACTTTTCTGCTTGTTTAGAGTTTTACTAGCTGCACAATGTAGGTGCCATTACAACTGTCAGCCATATATGGTATCTAAAGCACTGTCTACTGTTCAAGCACAGAGAAAATCCAGTAATAATTCAAATTCCTCACCTGGTGCTAGATTCAAGCAATCTTCAGTTTCTCTGCTGAATAGGATTTTACAGCTTTTACTTTTCATGAAAGAGAAACTTTAACTCCAACTCTCTAAAAACATTTCACTCTTTCTGCTCTACCTCCAGTAATCTGGGGATGTCTATATATAAGAGTTATGAAGGACTTCCAAGCCCAAAGATGGTTATCAAATATGCATCCTTAAGTAAAGTGGAACTTGTTGTAATATCTACAGTTATAGTAATAATAGTACTATTAGCATCAGATAGATCAGAAATGGCTGTTATCCAAGCTATTTCAGTTAACTGCAGGTGAGATACACTCAGATCCCTCTACTCTCTAGTTTAGTATGAGTTAATGTATGACATGATGGCTGGGGTTATTATCAAAGCAAAAAGAAGGAAGGAGGTCAAAATCTGCATCCTCCATTTCCTTTTATTCTGGGCACTCAGGGAATTTCATTTTTTGGGGGGAAGCATTTTTGGCTCCCCCATAGCTGACCATCAGCTGCTCTGAGTGCCACTCCTTGTTGTTTGTGTCTGCGGAACCAGATTTCCTCCCCTGGACTATCTCTGGCCATATACAGGTCCTGATGAGGAGAATGAGGCATCCTTAAGACTGTAGTCAATCCACAATACTGCCCAATTGTTCCAGTCTGGAAACCGTGGGAGAGGAGTTGATTCTCCATCCATGTGAAGGCTTACAAAAAGATTTCAAAGGTCAGGTAGTAAGATAATTTAGTTTACATGTTTTCCCATATCCTTTCATTCCCCTCCCAAGATCCCATCATTATCCTTGCTTGATGTCCCAACCCTAGATAAAAAGAAAATGCCAGAAGGGAGGTCTTGAACCCCCCCCCCCAAAAAAAATAAATAAATAAATAAATAAATAAAAGTAATCTGGGATGTCCAAAAAGACAGGAATGGCTTAGGATATTATTCCAGATTCCCTTTATTGCAAAAAAAGGTACAAGCAGGCTCATGTTTGATTTTAGTGGACTAAATGTGTTTATTATAAAGGAAACGTTTTGTATGGTCAGGATGCAGTCTATTCTTTCTTGTCTGTCTGAAGGAGACTGGATGCACTCTTTTGACCTCTAGTACATTTACAGCCACATCAAGCTTGTCCAGAAGTCAAAGAGGATTCTGCATTTCCAGATCACAATTAGGTATCATCAGTTTCAGAACTCCTCCTGTGGGCCTCACTTCTGCCACTAGGATATTCTCAATGTTCATGCTTTTAGTTCATTTTATTCCTGTATCTGGATGACTGACTCCTTAACACTTCTCTAATGGATTAGGAGAACAAAGTGGTATTACCCAGTCGGACTTTCCCAGTAAGCAAGGACACAAAAATAAATAAATAAATAAACAAACAAATAAATAAACAAATAAATATATTGTTTCTTTTAACTGATGTGTGTTTATGATGCATCATTGTCTTTATTTCCCTTGACTGTTCATTAAAAAAAAAAAAAAAACAGAATGGTCCAGTCCCCTATCTACACCTCTCTGAATAAGATTACCAGCTGCTGGGATTAACAAGGTGTCACAACACTATGCCAATGCAGTAAGCAACCCCTTGTATATGCCATTAAATTTCCCATACCTCTCAACTTATCCTTAAGCCCTGAAAAAGTTCTGCTGTCTATTCCCCTCCACCCATTTTAACCATATGGCCCAATGTCTCTGCTCCTTATCTCACCATGCCCTCAAGTATTTCTCCCAGACACTGTGCACAACACACTTTTACATGAACCTCCAGTGTTCAGCAATCACTTTTTCTACTCAGTTACGCATAACTGCTACCATCTCTACTCTCTCTGTCACAGCCAACTCTCTGTCTCTCTCCACCTGAAAAAGTCTCATATAGGAATAACTCCTAGCTGTTAGAAAACTGATACCCCTTTCTGCAACTTTCCTGGAATCCCCAATACAGAGGTATTTTACCCACCACCTCTTCACATTTCACCCCATCTTCATCGATTACTAATTTCTATCCCCTACTGAATACTTTAATGGGGATAAGGTGCGACTGATAGAGGAATATGAGGAATATATCATAGATCAAGCCCAGCACCGTTTTGGCTGTGGTTTTCCCTATCCTTCAAGTCTCTTCCCACACATGATGTTCCTCACAACCCTTCCAGGTCTATGAATTAGCCTTTACACAGACCTGTGTTACAAAAAGTTAATCTCACTTCCTTGTATAGCACTCCCATGAGGCTCTGTGCTGTCAGAACCAGTTACAGCCTTCACCTTGTGCACTTGATTCTGTTTCCCATCATGCCACTTTGTATTAGTTCCTATCCCTTGGTTCATACTGCCTTTAGGCCATCATATTCTAATCTCTGTCTTCCCAGGAAATCAAATGCTGTCCACAGCCTCTCAAAATATTTAATCTTTATTCTGTCCTTTACCAGTTTCAACAATCAGATTTTAAAGACTCCTTATATACCACTTCATATACTTTCTAAATCAGTTCACACCTCCCACTCTGTCTGTGAGAAGTGCAAATACTTACCTAAGCTGGCAGTGTTCCCTTCACAGCCAGATACACATGGTGAGTAAAACACTGTTTTACACCACCCACATCTTGAGTGGGAGGCATGTAGTCTGCATCAAACAAGGCCCAGAATAATCCCTTATGCACATGTGTACTTCTGTGCGACTGTTGAGGATAGTTACCATATTCACAGTGTAGTGATGTGAATGTACACCCCCCAAAATTGCCTCCCCCAATGTCACTGCCCCTTTTTCCAAAGAATTTTGGTATAGGATGGCTCTGTTCTTCCTCCTGAGGATAGGCACACCCATTTGTCCATGCCAGTCCCAGTAGGTACCCATTCTACCAATCAAACATGAGTCATCTGTGTTTCAATCAGGGTTTTAATCCTCTACACCAATGTGGCTGGTCAAATCTTGCACCACTTTTTGATATATTTATCAGTTGGTCTGCAACTATGTTATCATCATATGAATTATGTTAATGATTTCACATACTCTTGCCGTTCATGATGCAAATGAACCACTTTTTCTAAAGACATCTTCATATTTTCATCCTAGGTCTCAAAAAGCATATAATGCACTGTTTTTTTGCACCTTCTCCCCCATACAAATCCCTTCAAGATGCAAGACCAGGCAAAAAGGCAAGGGGGGCATTATCAATCTTTATAAAAAACACATTAACCCAACTTTCATTGCTCAAGCAAATGCCTCTTCAGGCACTGAACTTAGCTGGATCTTTCTAAAATGTTTCTCCTGGAAAAATGGTCACCTTCTAATAGCTATTGCTTACCCTCCTCTTTCTGCATCGCTTAAAACATTTAAATCCCTTATTCTTACTATCACCTCAGCTTCCTGTAAGTATAAAATCATCATTATTCTAGGTGAGTTTAACCTAAAATACCTAGGTCCCCTGAAAAATGACAGTGCTGAATTCATAGCCAATATCAGCCTTAAACTATTAGTCAATGACACTAACTATCCAAATCTCCTAACCAACAACCACTCTCACGTTTCCATGTGGGAGGTGCAATTATTGTGAACATATAAACACCACTGGTGTCTTTGTACACCCAGAATCTGGATGGAGGTTTGAATTTAGGGTTTGTGCGAACTGTCAAACCTCTAATGTAGCCTACCTAGTGGTATGCATGTCTTGCCAATAGTTTTATATAGTAAGACTAACCGGACACTCTGGGAAAGAATGAGAGAACATCTATACAGCATTAGAATTAAGTATAATAAGAATGCCTTGTCAAAACACATAATTACAGCAGGCAGAGAGCATTATTTTAAGTTCATGGTTGTTGAGGAGGTAATTCCAGCTATATGTGAGGGAGACATTAGAAATGCCACAGAAAGTAAGGAAGTTAGGTGGATTTTAAGGTTGAGAGCTGACAGGGGAATGGGCCTCAATAAGAGGGCTTCCATAAGACCTATTTTGAAGCAGAGGAAGTTATCCATAGTTGTATAATGGTAGTTTGGATAGCATTATAGGAACTTATTCTATACCTATTACATAGTTAACAATGTGTTAGTCTGCCGTTTCACTTCATTGGTTTTGACCTATGAATGCCTTTAGGTTGTTGTGGACTTTTCCCTTTGCTGGCTGCAGAATGGACCCATTGATATTTATATACTAGCATTACATCTACACTCATTGTTGTTCGAGCAGTCTCTATCATGTCCGGAATGTTGGATATGCACATAGCTGTCATGGCATACATTACTTGTTGTAGGTCTACAGAGTCATATATATTTTTAATTTTTTTAATATTCCTATATATCACAATTTGGGAATGATGAGGTATATAATATTGCCCATTTGGCATAGGGGCATAATTTTTACATATTTATGCTATCCCATAATCATCTTTTATGCAGAATATGCTAAACGAGTATTATGGGTTGAAGCATTAATCGTTGCTTCTTCAACCTCGTTTTCTAATTTTATGTATTGGTTCCCAGAACTGATGGTATTTGGATATGTTTATGCATCTCTAGGGTTATCCTTATGTCAGGTTCCCTATTAGGAGACCGAAGACGCATTCTTTCGAATGCATCTTGGTCGAACTCAAAAGCCTGAAATGGCAAAATATTGAAACGGCTTTTAAGTGAATTCTTTCCCTGGGAAAGAATTCACTTGGCCACTTCGTTACTTTGCCGGTTTTGGCACTGTAGTGCGGTCTCGGAGTTGGTGTATTTAAGTAGGGGGGTGTGGGGGGCACAGCCCCCCACATCAGGGGGTAATGTAATGTATAAAGTGTTTTTTTTTGTTTTTTTGGAACAGAGATTTTTTTCCCTAGAAAAAAAAATTGCTGTTCTGACAGCTTGAAATTGTAAGCTTTCACTAACATACGGTTGATTAATCACCATTCGCTTTTTTAAGCATTTGGTGATCTAATATAGACCCTTATGTCATAATGTCTTGGCGTTGGTGTATTTAAGTAGGGGGGTGTGGGGGGCACAGCCCCCCACATCAGGGGGTAATGTAATGTTTAAAGTGTTTTTTTTTTTTTTTTTGGAACAGAGATTTTTTTTCCTAGGAAAAAAAATTGCTGTTCTGACAGCTCGAAATTGTAAGCTTTCACTAATATACGGTCGATTAATCACCGTTCGCTTTTTTAAGCATTTGGTGATCTAATATAGACCCTTATGTCATAGGGTGTCCGTGCATTAATTTAAAGGAAGAATGAACTCCTCCTAATTGATTAATAGGATGCATCAGTTTTTATGTGCATTGCACGGTGCTCCATTGGGGCCATAGATTTGAAGTTTCCATGTCTCTCATGGTATATAATACATTTTTTTGATTATATAGTTAGGTACATATTAATCAGTGTCCAGGGTCCACTATAAGCAGCTTTATGCCTTAATCAACTATCTCTAAATATTAATTGTTTATACTGAATGCACTGGAGAGTTGATTGAGTTCTGTCCAGAAGAGATGTACATATTAAATATCTTTTTCATGTATGTATTGGACAGGTTATTTTGCTGATTTGGTCAATGGGCCCAATATACGTAGATATTTGTTGGCTGTCTATTAATTTTAACAGCTCCTTTATTACTTGTAGAGTTTTCCCCTGTTAGCTGTAGATTAGATTTAATACTATATAAATATTAGCACTACAGTTATACTTAAGCTGTTTGACCAACTGTCATTGCTAATGAAATGTTTGATAGGCATATAGCAGTTATGGTATTATTTTTTCATTTAGGTCACATAAAGTTATTTTTTGTTTTTTCTAATTTCTGTATTTTCTATGTAACGTTGGAATAATGTGATTGACAGTATTGCCCATTTAGCATAGGGGCATCATTTTTACATATTAATGTTATATTTGATTTATGTTCTATGATGAATATTTTGAAAGAGTATTATGGGTTGAAGCAATGTCAGTAGCTGCTTCGACTCAATTCTACATTCACATACATTTGTTTTAAGAAATATCTGCACATCACTGATTCTTAAAGAAAAATTCCATACATACAAAACAGATAACAGAGATATTACTATATAATGGAGTGAGTACAACATGAAAAAAAAATACAAAAACTTAGATTGTATTAGCAGGAAAAATACACAGTAGAATAAAATATGTAAAAAACATTTGGTTGTTGATAAGAAACAAGAAGACAAGTAAGCAGTAATTTAAAACAGTTTTAGGCATTGTAAGTTTTTTTTTTATTTACATTTACATAATATGTGTAATAAAATTTGAGCAATATTGCTTGATATCTGATATGTTTCACAGTGTCTTTTGGAAAGACAGCCACCCTAATAAACTACTACATTGACAATTGACCCTAAGAGTAGACTCTGTAGCCAAGAATTTGAGAATGCATGTAGACAGTGATTTGGAATAGGACCATCATGTGTCATCGAGTACAGCACCCACTATGGTATATACCTGGATAGGCATATGCAACAATTAGAGCGTTTGCAGAGATTCATCAGAAAAATAATACATGGTGTGGAAAATAAGTCCTATGTGGATGGCCTCAAAGTTAGTAGGTTCATATATTCATAGGTAAGTACCAGGCTAACTGCCCTTGCATGCCATTTTAAACCAAGCCAGTTTCTCTTTTGATGCTTGAATTAACCTGTCCTGTTTGATGTTAGATTGGCCTTACCCATCCCATAGTCAATAATTATTTATTACCACTAATGAGAATAACTGTGATCATACAACAGATAATTTGAAGGGACCCATGCATAGGATAAAGCATTTAGGAGCTGCCTCTGTTAGTAGTACAGAGGGCAGTCCTGGGGTGACTTTCTAACACCCACCCATAGATTCAATTTACACTTGATTATTGATGTAGATGAACATTGTTTTATGTTGATGGAGAGTCTGTTCCAGAGCAGCAGTATCCTCTGTGAAATATATCTGTCCCTCCAAAGCATTCTGTTGATGTTACAAAAGAGGTTTAGATCCCTTTGACCGAGTACTTATGATGCAATTTGTCTTGCGGATGTGTAGTAAATCCGTCAGTATTGGGCCAGAAGATGCCTTGCATGCCAGACGAAGGTCACCTCTTAGCAGTCTGTAGGATACCAGGGATAGTGACAGGGACATATTGTTTAGGTCTTGTTTGCTTTTAGTAAGGCATCTCTGTGGGCATTCCAGTTGTTGCATGAGTCAGGACAAATACATGCCAAAGGTGGAGTTATATTTGGTGATTGGCTTAATGAGGGCTGAGTAAGGGGAATCAATGGCATCTCTAGATTAAGACACAATTCCGTTGTTTATAAGCTGCACATTATAGAAGGACTTTCTTACAACACTGTATAAATGTTGGTTGAAAGTTAGGTCACTGTCCACATAAGTTCCTAAATCCTGAAAAACTGGGTCAACCCTTAAGGGGGGTTGCCAATGTGGTAGTTCCCTGGGGTAGTTAATGTCCCAAAGGATACAACAATAAAGCCTTGTCCTTATATTTGGTCTTCTACAGGCGGCTGAGAGGTGGCCTCTGCCTGTTCTATAAAGAATCCTCCGATCCAGCCCTAATGGGGCTATTGCACATCTTTTAAACAGATAGCATCAAGAACACCCAATCCAGGGACCTAAATCTTGCCTGCAACATAAGTAGGACATTTGAAAGGGACAGATGTGTGTTAGAGATGCCCCCCCATATGGGACAGACTTCCCAAGCCTGTGAAGAGAGCACTTCTCTACACTTAATTCAAGCAAACTTGGATTAGTGAATGGGGAGATGTACATATATCCCTGGTCTGGCACCTGTCTCTCTATTAAAGAGAGGAAGCTTTTGAATACTCAGCCACCCATGCCCAAGTATACATGCCCACAAAGCCCCTGGGAACCAGTACCTATCAAATTATATTGGGAATCATGGGTAGGCTTAGCAAGGTCCCTTGGGTCGATAACCTAGTAGTCTGCCATGATTTATAAATGGGAAAAGGAGGTGCTAGGGTTCAGATATAGAATCCAGTTAGGCTACTAGAAATGAGGAGAAGAATTAAAAGGAAGGGAGTTAGAAAGGTTTTGGAAAACTGTATATGCTATGGGAGGTAATAGACATTAGTGCTAGGTTTGGTTAGAAAATCATGTATGCAGCAGCTGTATGCAAAGGGGTAGCTTAAATTGAGTAGTGTGTAATATGATAAGTATAAAGAATATCTAAACAGGTTGTATGAGGTTCAGAGTGTGTAATTTATTTCATTTTATTTTGTATTGAGAATTATTATCAAAAAGTAATTATTTAGGTATTTAATAAATAGGAATAAAGTTGGGGTAGTGATCAGTTTAGACAATAACATCGCATTATTTTTTTTAATTTGTCAACCAGGTAAGCTGATTGGACATAAATGTCCACTGTCAGTGGCACTCTGACACCATTGTCTGGTTAAGTGACTTACTCAGAGTCACACAGTAGACAGACAAAGGTGGAAGGAATCAATGCGAAGGAACGGATAACACATGGGACTTCTAGTTAAATGGTAAAACCTTGCATCCTGCATTACAGCAAACAGCTAATTAATAGCTTATGCCTTGATCCCTTGCACTCATAACCAGATTCATTTTGGAAGTGTTGTATAATTATTGATGACGGTTGGCTCTTGTGATATGCATCATTGTTTTTAAAAAGTTTCAGGTTTTTCTAAATCCATTTTGATTGCACATAACTAATTTTGCCTCTCTTCTTCTCTTATATCACAGTTTTGTTAAACATACTTTATGATAACTGGGTATGAAGAAATGGCAGTTAGTAATGTCATCATAAACAGTGTATTTTTGTTCTGCTGGTATTAACCTTGAATTATATCCTCTCCTATTTAAACAGAAAGACCAGCGCTGTTAAATCATGTCACCTAATCTGAGAGAGACCTCCACAAACAGTATGTGCCTCCTTATTGATAAAATGCAGCTTTTTTCTGACTCATTGTTTTTCAGGGTTCTTATTTTTTTAAGCCCCACTGCTTATCTTTCACTGTATGTTTTCATTTGATTTAATTTCAGTCTTCAGTTTCACTGTCATAGTGTATCCATTTTTCAATAACCCACTGTACCCTTTATGAGGCTGCAGAGGAGCCTGACTCTGTCCTTATGCTAACAAAAAATAAAAGATTTGCAGTGAAGGTTGAGTGTTTCTAGACCAGAAAGACAGACGTTTCTGTTTCTCCTGTTTATGCGGTGTGACTTTTGTCATTCTACTTACTTGTGTTAGCTCCCCTTAGCTTTCTCTTCTTGTTATTAACATTATCAGCTAGTCCTTACCCCCGATTTTATGAACTGTCTCTGGCAATGTAGTTCAGAGGGATAGGATTAAGAGCTGTTAAACATTTATCTTTTAGTCCTGGATTAGATGGCAGTATGCCTTTGCACATTGTACAACTCTGAGCAAGTCACTTACATAGGCTACTGCAGTCTGGTCACCCCAGAAAAAAAACAACACTTGTGTATCTAATGAGTCCTGTGTGTACAACAAATCAATAAAAGGCATGACACCCTTAACCTATCCAGATGTTCTGATTTTTCCATGACAACTGCCTGGTATTTTCCCATATTGCACTTTGATTTATAACTCCTGATCATGCATTTGTCACTTTAAAGTACCACTGTTCTTTAAGCTTTGAAAGATAACCCTTTCTGATTGTTAAGAAAGGCAGCCTTTCCTCAACTGTTTTGCTTTTCTTTATTTCTAAGCTGTTGATTACTTCCCTATGCATTTATTTATATGTTATTTCACCTACATTTTTATAACCAGGATGGTCAGCTGAGAAGGATTATTACCTTTTAAAGGACTATCTAATTATTTGCTATGATAATGGCATTCAGAAACATGAACAGTACAAATCAAAATGGCATTTAGTAACACAAAAGCAGAACACACAAAAGGTGTAAATTAGCAATTGCAATGTTGTAGTGCAGGGGAGCACAAACGAGTCTAGAATAAGGCACAATTCAATTTGTAACAATAACTCTAAACGTCAACATGTTGAAATTTAATGTTACACAATGTGTATTAAACTTGTATTGACTTTCCTTGTTTTTCACTATATCAGTTTCCTGTTTCCTCTTTATTTTTTTTACATCTAATTTAGCTTTATATTTTTTACACTGCAATATTTATTGTAGTCCAAAATGTTAATTTTATATCTCAAAATAAATGATTTCTACTGATGTATGATTTTCTGATTAAAGCACAAAACAGTTAACTAAAGTGATTTTGGAACTGTGTTAATCAGTTCCTAATTGCAATACTTAATATAATATATATACCATACCTCCTTTTCCCAGCTGCCACCCACTTCATCTCTGTCTAACTTGCACTCTGTATGAGACATAATTTAAGCATAATTTAATAAAGGCATCCGTTTAAATCCTAACAGTGTTAAACTATATATAAAAGTAAAACTTGTTAAAACGTCTTAATCTTTTGCAGTCTTGCCTCTGCATAAAGATAAAACATGAGCAGTCAAACAACAGCGAATCAACAAATCTAAATTCAGAGCCAGAAATGTATAATCTAATTAGCCAGAATGATCCATCTGTGAATCTGGTTCCCAAGTGCTTAGGCGCCTAAATACTAACAGCCGCAGATGTGTAGACTGCAGCATTCGGAAGTAAAGTGAATTTCTCATGGTAAAACAGTGAAGTGGGTCCCAGTTCACAAAAAGGCCTGGACCTCTGTGTTTTATCAATGCCCAGGCTGTATTGGACCCTGAAATACTGAGATACATTCACAGCCTACTGCTGCTTTGTTACTCCGCTGGGGTTCTCTCAGTACTGGCTTGGTATATAGCAGGACTGGACTCCAGCCATATAAGTGGACATCAGCATCAGCATCAGAGGAAGCCCCCTGCTCTGCACAGGACAGCCACTAATTGAATACACATTTTATGGAGAAGGTTCTTTGCAGTCCCACGGTAATAGTATATTTCCTAAAGGAACAGTGTGTCAATAGTATTCTCTAATGTCCTTGGGAAAGAAAATAAGAGGAAAAAGAAATGTTTAACTATACAGGCTCGGCAAACCAAGGTGCCATTTGGGAGAGAAAGTCAAGTGACTTTCTCAGGGTCATGTAGTATGCATGCAGAAGTTGAAGGGATTTAAACCTCAGACTTGTGAGTATGTATTACCTGTTAAGCACTGCAGGTGGAATGGCTATTTGAATCCTGCATTCATCAACAAAAGAAATTATCAGAGCATATGAAAGTGCTGCAACTGATATCTTCAAAGTAGGCATCAGCCATACATTAGAAAATTTGTGTGGATTACATGAACTGTACCATTCTGCCCAATCAAGACCACAGTGTGACATATATAACTTGCATGTGTGTGTGCTTCTTTTGAAAGGTAGTGTATCTTACTGTATGTATACATACATACAATTATCCTGTAATGAAACATGAAATGATAGACAAAGGCAAGATTTAAAGTCTGTGTGAGTTATTCATTTTGCCTAATTTCATACATTCCGAAAAACATTTTTGTCAGTACTTAACCTACCATCACCTTCTTAATAGTGCTATGCCTGGTTGTGCAGTGCTTTATGCCTCCCTTTCATTTGCCCCACTCAAGTCCGCAAACAAACTGTAACTTTCATTCAACACTTTTATTGTAAAGGAATGCTTCCTCATGTTGCGTCTTACTATGCCTGTCCCAAACTTACTTGTTGGCTCAGATCTACATGTCTCACTCTTTATTTATGAATCTGAGATCTTTTAAAGGTGTTGATATATTCCCACGTTTGCTTGGTAGTGATCCAAACTTTTCAGTCTCTGTTTTACATACATTTCTCTATGCATCTCTTTATCTTAATGGCATTGGGTCATCTGATACATGAACTCTATTTATTTATGTGTGCATGTATGTTTTGGTTTAATGACTCCAAGAGTTCCTTTGCATTTTGTAATTTTACCTCTCAGTTCATGTACTCCAAGTGTGAATTTAGCACTTTTTCACACAAATCTCAGCTTCCTGTCTATAGAAGCAGTACTGTACGATACGTTCATAAGTTCATAGGTTCATAGGTAGGTACTAGGCTATCAGCCCAAGGGCCTAAGTAAGCCTAGCCAACAAGGTTCTCTGACTTACGCCACCCAAGAAAGTTATTTTCCTGTGCCCCTGTCAAGTAGAGCCACAGAAGTGATCCCCAGGGTGTATTTCCTATTTCCCATCGACTCATCAAGATTTTACTTGAAGAGTGCTAATGAGGAACTTTGCTTGATATAGATGGGTAGCTTGTTCCAAAGTATGGGAAGTCTCTGGGACAGGAATCTATCCCTCCAGCATGTCCTGTTGCTTGTGGTAACAAGGTTTAGGTCCCTAGAGCATGTAGCTCGGAGGAATGGGGATTTCATTAGGTGTAGCATGTCCAATAGCTCTGAGTTTGACATAGCTTTATATGTTAGGCAGAGATCACCTCAGAGTAGGTGATATGCTATGGAGTAAAGCTGGAGTTTTTTGAGACGGTCAGTGTAGGGAATCTGTTTGATGCCAGTAATCCTCTTTGTGAGGTACTTCTGTGGCCTTTCCAGCTGCTGCAGATGTCTTGTGAGGTACATTCCAGAATGGGTGTTGTACTCTATAATGGGTCTAATGAGTGTTGAGTAGAGAGGAACAATGAACTCTTTTTTCCTGGATGAGACCCCTTTTGTGATGAGGTGTGCCACATAGAAGGATTTCCTGACTACTGTGGCGATGTGATTATCAAAGGAGAGACTACTGTCTACCTAGGTCCCAAGGTCTTTTATCACACATTTGGCATTAAGTAGACTGCTGCCTATGTGGTAGTTCATGAGTGCAGAGTTTTTACCAAAGGGGATGACAATGCACTTTTTGGTATTGAGCTTGAGGCCATGGTTCTGACACCAGGCATCTGTCTCAGTGAGGCCCTTCTGTAGGATGTCCACATCATTTGGGGACTCAAATATGGCTCCTAGTTTGCAGTCATCTGCAAACTTCATTAGCCAAAGGCGTTCTGTGTTAGCGTGTACTTCAGAGAAGTAGATACCAAACAGGAGATGTCCTGGGAATGAACCCTGTGGTACTCCACTTGTCACTGGTTTGAAGTCAGATTTGGAGTCTGCAACTTTTACAGTGTGGGTTCTGTCAGTGAGCCTATTGGCAACCCATCTTGTGATGGAGGGATTTAAACTTGGTTAAGTGAGTTTAGCTATAATTCCAGAATGGGGGATGGTGTCAAAAGCCTTGGTGAGGTCAAGATAGGCTGTGTGAACCACCTTACCCTTGTCTACGGCTTTGGTGACTGCCTCAAAGAAGTCAATCAGGTACAGGAGGCATGATCTGTCTTTCATAAACCCGAACTTGGTGGGGTCCAGACATGGCTGCCAGATTTCCGACTGGCCAGGTAGGGACTAAAAAAAAAAAAAAAGGTCTTTTACTGTAAGTGAAGACAAAAAAAAAAAGGTCTTCCACGTCTTTAATGCGGAACATCAGAGTTCTGCATTAAACAGAAGTAGCTCTGTGATTATTTTTTATTTGATTGGCCCAGGCCAATCAAAAATAAATAAACACAGACCTACTTCTGTTTAATGTGGAACTGAGATGTTCCGCATTAAACAGAAGTAGCTCTGTTTTGCGATGTTTTGATTGGCCCGTATACCGGCATATGGGCCAATAAAAAAATCGCTAAACATGGAGCTTCGTTTAATGCGGAACTTCCGCGTTAAACACAAGAAGCTCCATGTTTAGCGATTTTGATTGGCCCGTATGCCGGTATATGGGCCAATAAAAAAACAAAAAACAAAGCGGAGGGTGCCCGGGATTTAAACCGGCAGGGCGGGACTCGGGATCAGGCTGCTGATCTCGGGACAGCCCCGCCCAAATAAGGACATCTGGCAACCCTGGGTCCAGAGTTTGGCGGTTACCAATGTCTTTGTTTATGAGTTCCAGACCAGGCTCGTCAGGCAAATAGGGTGATAGTTCCCGGGATCAGTGGTGGCTCCTCCTTTGTGGAGTGGGATAACTGTTGCTGTGCGCCATTCAGTGGGCACAAAGCCTGATGTGAGACTATGATTGAACATGGTGCTTAGGTGGGCAGCCAGGTCATTCTGAAGTTTGTGTAAAACCCAGCCTGGGATGTTGTCCGGTCCCATGGATGCTGTGTTTTTGGCTTTAGAGAGACCAGCTTTTACCTGCGTAGTTATGATTACAGGGACTAGCATTATTCCTGTATAGATATGGGCCCTTTAGGGGATGGGGGGGTAAAGTTAGCATTGAACTTATCTGCCAGGATGTTGGCAATATCAGTTGGTTCTGTAATTTTCGTGCCGTTGTGCTGTAACTCAGAGCAGATCTGGGTGTTGCCATTGAGATTCTTGACATAGCTATAGAATGCTTTGTGGTTGTCCCTAGAATCAGTGGTGATTTTGTTTTCGTAGCTAGCTTTGGAGGATCTTATAAGGGATCTCAGCTTCTTACTGAGGCTGACCAGGGAACTCCTTCACTCATGGGATTTTACTCTCTTTTGCAACAGTTTCTTCCTTCTGTTGTAGAGTTTGTTTATGGCAGGGGATCACCAGATTGGCTTCCTTTTTTTGGAGGATAGCATCTTGGTTCTGTTTGGAATAGCACGATCCATGCACTTGTGTAAGTGCTTATAGAGTGCATCTGTGTAGGATTCAGCACTCGTAACTGTATTGTCCATCTGCATGCGTGTCATGAAGTTCACCACTTCTGTCTTAAGAAGCATGAAGTTGGCTTTGGAGAATTTTTTTATCATGGTTTCCTTAATGGGAGGTGGGGGCGGGATGTGGATATCTAGGGTGATTAGCTTATGATTGGATCTGACCAATGAGGAGTTGACTTCAGGTATGGAACACCGGTCACTCATATTAGTAATGACTAGGTCTAAGATATTGTTGCCCCTGGTGTGGGTGTGGATAAGTTGATCCAGGGCATTGGAATTTATGAATTCCAGAAAGCGTTGAGGGAAGGAGTTGGTACATGAGTAGTTTTCCCAGTTAATGGTGGGGTAGTTGAAATCGCCCATTATTAGGGTGTTTGGTTGAACCCTAATATTTTCCAATATATCAAGAAAAGAGGAGTGGGAATCCTGAGGCATGGTGGGGGTTCTGTAGCAAGCTACAATTTGGATTGCAGTTTTGCCCAGAGTTAGTTGCACTTGGATAACCTTGGCTGCATTATGCTGAGCAACTAGCCTGGAGGTGTGGATATCCTTAATGAATATGGACACACCTCCGCCTTTGGTGTTCTGGTCCAAGTTAGGTGGCCGAAAAGTTTGGTATGAATTATAGCCTGGTAATGCAGGGGTGCTCTCCGCAACCTCGAACCAGGTCTCAGTCACTGCACAGATATTGATGTTCTGCATTTTAAGCAGTGCCTCGCGCGAGTACATTTTGAGATTTAGACTTCTAGCATTGGGTAGCATTACCCTCAGTTTTTGCTTGCCTGTTCCTGTTATGGTGGTGGATTTGTCATTTGAACCTTGCCTAAAAAAAGGCACTATAGGGGTGGCAAGACCCTTAGCCAGTATCTGGAATCCCAGGGATGACAGGTGCAGGCCATCTCTGGCAATGCATTGTGGTCTGTCGACCATGTCGTCCCAGGCAGACAGGTACTGGATCCCCTTAGAATGACACCAGAAGCTTAGCCAATTGTTATAGTCAATCATTTTGTCCTTGTACTGCGGTATCATTCTGGGCAATGGCAGGATGCTACTCAGGGTTAGGGTCACACCTGCCTGGGCTACACAATCGGAGAGCTCTTCCATGTCACTTTTCACGTAGTCCAGGGAGGTACGTCTCAGGTCATTCACACCAACATGGACAATGACAGAGTCATATTTGTATTTGTTGTGGAGTGACCTGAATGCATGGGTTATGTGGCGGATCCTGGCACTCGACAAGGTAGCTTACAGTAACCTTCTCCTTGTTTAGCCTGGTGAGTGGGACATCAGTGTGCCTGACTATAGAGTCACCTATGACTAGTGTTTTGGGTATGTTGTTTTGCCTTATGGGCTGTGGTTGAGTGGCACACTGAGTCTGTGGGCTATGTGTCATTTGGGTTGTGTTGGGGGGTGGAGGTTGCTTGTGTTTCTGCTTTGGAGGTCTCTGTTGCTTGAACAGATTATTATTGGGAGCCTCCATGGATGTTTTTGTGTTTCTATGTGTGGATTTTGGTGGTGTAGGTTTAGTTGGACTATGTGATGAGTGTGGTGTGGTGCAAGTGTTTACCTTCTCCTCTTGACTGTCAAGTTCAGTCTTGGTTAAAGAGAGCTTTACCTCCAGTTTGGCTAGATAAGTGCAACTCTCACAGGTTGTAGTGTTGGATGGTAGGAGGAGAGGGTTGTCTGTGTACAAGAGACAATTGCTACATTGTCCCAAGATGCCCAGATTCATCAGATAGACCGGAGAGAACACTGGGAGCTGACCCTTGGACATGCCTGAATAAAAAAACTATTTTCCTCTAGACAAATGAGGAAAGTGAGTGCAAGAGCTGTTTTTCTCTAAGCAAGTGAGGAAAGTAAGTAAAAAAACAGTTTTCCTCTAGGTAACGAGGAAGGTTGAGTGCTGTAGTAATTTTTAGCTTATTTAGTGCTTACAACAAGTTCTGAACAAGTGCTGAGCATGAATAAGCAAATTCAAGTGCTAAAACTAAGAATCTGTATCTGAACTAGACTAGTTACAGGAAGGAAACAAGTGCAAATGCAGGCTTTTAAATGAACCAAACGGTCAATAACTACAATTTACAGGCCAGAAACCACTCCTTATGTGGTAGATAGGTTACCTACTGCTTACCACTCCCATTGATAAGCTAGCAGGCTTTCCTCCAACACAGAAAGGCTTGGGGGCCTCAGGAGCTTACAAACAGTCCTGGATACAGCAAATCTGTATCTGGACTAGACTAGTTACAAGAAAGGGGGGAAACAAGTGCAAATGCGGTCTTTTAAATCAGAAAGTTGAGAGAGATGGAAAAACTGCCCAAACGGTCAATAACTACAATTTCTGTGCCAGAACCACTCCTTATGTGGTAGATAGGTTACCTAGTGCTTACCACTCCTACTGATAAGCTAGAAGGCTTCCCTCCAACACAGAAAGGCTTGGGGGGCTCAGGAGCTGACAAACAGTCTTGGATACAGCAAATCTGTATCTGGACTAGACCAGTTACAGGAATGGGGGAAACAAGTGCAAATGTGGGCTTTTAAATCAGGAAGTTAAGAGAGATGAAAAAACTACGCAAACGGCCAATAACTACAATTTCTGGGCCAGAAACCACTCCTTGTGTGATAGATAGATTACCTAGTGCTTACCACTCCCACTGATAAGCTAACAGGCTTCCCTCCAACACAGACAGGCTTGGAGGGTGCTCAGAAGCTTACAAACAGTCCTGGATATAGCAAATATGTATCTGGACTAGACTAGTTACAGGAAAGGAAGGACACAAGTGTACATTTTTTGTTACAGTTAAGCAGAACACAGGGAGATTCTAGCAAAGTTTTATTTCCTATTTATTTATTTATTTATTTATTTATTTATTTATTTTGTAAAGGAAAGGGAGAGTGGAGGAGCAGAAGATAACTCAAGGTTAGGAAACTAAATAGGTAAGCCTTCTCAAATGCTCTCTCTGTATTAGGTCGAATGAGATAATGACACTAGACTGGGAGGAGTGTCCCGGATCAAATTTACAGTAAGGGCAGGCAACTGCAAAGCCACCAAGTAGAACAATACAAAAGCTACTAGCCTACACTCCTTTAGACAGTAAACACTACAGAAATGTTTACCACAGTAGAAAAACAGCAGTGAGCCACAAAATGAACGTTTTAAACAGATAAAGGAGCCAGAAGACTCTACAGAATGCTTTTAACTGCAAACAAATCAGTTATATGATACACTCCTTAGCAGGAAATCAGAACAAACAAATATGTGCTTAACAAGTACAGAACATTTCCCATTAATACCTTTCACACAGTGAAACTAGCTAAAAATCTTTACAGTGTGACAGTAAAAACTTATTTATCAGGCCCTGTAAGGCAGACAATTTTAGTTTAACCATGCAGATTAGTTAATAGCAATAAAATACAGCAAAAAGTATGCAGCAGGCAATAAAAAGTGCTATATATAAATTGCTAGAAGCAATAACCAGTAAAAATAAGCAAAAAAAAAAGGATACTTATTGTTATATATTTCAGATCAGAGTTGTAGTCAATGCCCCTCCTCCACTCGGCTCAGTGTGTATAGACAGAAATCATCTCAAAGTTAGGGCTTCAATACCAGAAGATACAACCTTAAACAACTTTTTTAAAAAAAAGCTCAAAAGAACCAATGAGTGCTCACTCCAAGCCCTAGACCACCCAACCCCCACTAGCCAGCAGCCAATCAACACAATCCTGTCACGAAGGTAAAGGAAGGCTTCTGCTAATTCAAGATGGCCTGGTCATGTGCTCAGAACAACCACTGCAAAAACAAACAGTCACAGAGACAGCAAATCTGAACTAGGACAATGCTAAAGCTACTAGCCTACACTCTTTTAGACAGTAAACACTAGAGAAATGTTTATTACAGCAGAAGAACAGCAGTGGGCCACAAAATGAAAGTTTTAAACAGATAAAGGAGCCAGGAGACTCTATAGAATGCTTTTAACTGCAAACAAATCAGTTATATGATACACTCCTTGGCAGGAAATCAGAACAAACAAATAGGTGATTAACAAGTAAAGAAATTTTCCTGTTAATACCTTTCACACAGTGAAACTAGCTAAAAATCTTTACAGTGTGACAGTAAAAAAACTTATTTATCAGGCCCTGTAAGGCAGACAATTTTAGTTTAACCATGCAGATTAGTTAATAGCAATAAAAAATACAGTAAAAAGTATGCAGCAGGCAATAAAAAGTGCTATATATAAATGATAGAAGCAATAACCAGTAAAAATAAGGCAAAAAAACAGGATGCTTATTGTTATATATCTCAGATCAGAGTTGTAGTCAATGCCCCTCCTCCACTCGCCTCAGTGCGTATAGTCAATTACTGTGCTAACCCTTCTTCCCTAACATTTCACGGTGAGATTTAATTGGTCACACCACTGGGGCTGGTATTTCACAGTGAGATTTAATTGGTCACACTACTGGGGCTGGGCTGGTCACCTGGTTTTGGTCACCAAGCTGCACTTACCTTATTAATTTATATTGCCTAGGTAGTTTATTGGTCTTTCACTGTATATGTGCTCTCCTTTGCTGTTAGTTCTGTTTCTCAAGCTGTTGCACTACTTTGATGACTACAGTTTAACTTCCTCTGGTTTACTCTCCATGACTTGATCAGTAAATGGACTTTACTTGCTAGTCCTTTTGAATTACTTACAGCATTCTGTTGAAGTCTTATATTGTGTATGTTCTCTATATATCAATAACAAGTTGGTTGCCTATGGCTCAGGTCATGCTTGAAAAAGGTCTTCTTCAATCCATACACCTTCCTGTTTTTTAAACAAATACATTAATAAACAAATAAATACAGAAATCTGTAACAAACATACTAAATTAACAAATAAATAAACACTACATTTCTCTAGTGTATTTATTTTTCATTAATATTTATTTGCAATTCTAATATAGTCATGGCACCATATTTAATTGGTGAATGTATAAGATCTGACTTGAATTGTTTTATAGTAACTATGGAGCAAGATTCTTAAAATAATTAGGAAAAAAAATTCATATCAACAAGGGACAGTGAGAGGGGAACAATAACAGTACTTTGATAGGGAACTAGGACTACAAACTTCAGTTCCTTTGGAGTATGCAGGTCACATTGCAGAACATGGTCACTTCCCCAAGCATCTACATCAAGCCAATGCAACCGAATGCAGTTCAAAAATGTGCAGTGAAAATATATCACATTACATTTGCATGGCAGAGTATGAGAGCAAGCCAGGACACTGTTATAACAGGGTGAATGCGAAGTTGTGAGGAGGACAGAAAGGATTGCAGAGAAGCCTCACAGGTTTAATCATAAAGCAGCGTAGAATGGGCTGTCATATGTGTAATAATACAGAAATGATTAGTGGTGTATGTAACAGACTACTTGGAACCTACAGGCTGTATTATATTCTGTTATTAAACACACACACACACACACACACACACACACACACACACACACACACACACACACACACACAAAACCAGGAAACCAGACGGTTGATAATATATGCTATTTTCCCAGTGCCTTGACTAACAGCTTTCCAAGGAGAACAAATCTGAATAATCAATTGACAATGCCTTTTATACATCTGCAACATATGAAACCATGGGTGAGTTTTGTAAACAAAAAGATTAGGAAAGGAGACAAGATATAGAAAGATTTTATGCAGAACCTGAAAACTCCTGAAAAAAACATAAGCATGATCAATATACTTTCCTACACCCATTTTAATCAATCAGTCATTAAAAGGAGGTCATATCTCAGCAATATATTTGGAATCAGACCATGGTTGTATATTTACATAAATGGAGAAACTCTACTGCCTTTAATAACTGCTGTCCAAAATTCAGGATAAATGTATCTATTATCAACTCTTTCAATATTTTGTCAATTCATACTTAATATGTGTGTGTGTTTGTGTGTGTACTTGTCTGTCTGGTATTCTGAAAAGGATAAAAATGGATATCAGAACTGAATGAATGCCTGCAGGTTACTGTGATGTCAATGTAAAATTAATCTGAATGTGCAATAAATGAACCTGCAGCATGCTATTCTACATTTTCAGGTAGAAAGTAGGCAATGTTTAGTCTCTTCACTAATAAATCAAAAATGAGCAAAATTATAAATTTGTAAAGCATTTGATTGGTTTTGTCGTTCCCTCCCGTATTGCCTTTTGGCTGTAATGAAACTGACTGTAGTCATACATAAAATATTGAGCTTGCTGTTTGTTGTGTAGTGGTTAGTCTTCTGGTATACCTGCTAGTGTTTGACAGAAAGTGAGTCACAGCAGTGGAAAAGCGTGGCATTCACATTTCAGTTCCACACTGAGCTCTTCATTTTGTAAGTATAAACTGCTTAAAAATCCTGTATCTCATAGCAAGACAATAAATCATAATGGCTGTGAATTTAGTTGATGCAAAACTTGTATATTGAGAAAATCTTCTTTTGAACTCTTAAATACACTTCAGTATCTGCATCTTTCTGATTAGGGATATGCCTTGTAAACAACAGTGACAAAATCAGGGATATATTCCAATGCAATATAAAACATTAAGGCGCAAAAACATTGCACTTTTTATGATAATGTGAGTTATAATTTGAGGCTTCATATCTTCACTTTTCATGGACAGAAGATGTAATTTTTGGAAGGTCAGATGTACTTTTGTGATGCAGTATCATAGGCATCCTTGATAACCAGCGACAGATGAGGGTCATGCAAGGAGCAAAGGCTCTTAGTGGTTCAGCTATAATATTTTCAGTTGGTGACATAACCTTGAAAAAAAAGCTTTCAGGAAATGTTCTCTTGGAGGAAGCATCCCATCTGGCATATTTTCACACAGAAGCCAGCTGTGCTGTTTTTGAACTGAAACAAGCATTTAGCAGCTACTTCAAGAAATGAATGTCACACCTTAAAGAAATTACCATCACCTCTACCACAAGCCCTCACACATAGTTTATGTGTAAAAGTAAGATTAAACACCACACACTGTACACTTTGATGGCAATGTATATTAGACTCAAAGTGAAGGAAGATGTCTTAGCACCTTAGCAATAATAGTAATAGTAATAAACTGAGCAGTATTTTGTTACTGTGTCTTTGTGAGTTTTAATTTCCCTTTGGGTAAAATAGTTATCCTGCTAAGAAATTAATCTGAAACTCTATGTGTTACTCTGTTTGTTTAAGGTAGCATTTGCAGCCATTTGCTTGAAGATGGGGAGGGTTTCAAATACCGAGACCACATTTCATAGAGAAGCCTTAACCTGATATAGAGATGGCTTATCCATATTTAAATGCTGTCTATATGACAATGGAGTTTCAGGCATTCTGTATGGGTGAATAAGGCAATCCAAAGATATTAATTATGAATGCATTTATTTAATTATATATCTGTGATCAATAAATGCAAACAAAGTTAGGGTTTATAGCAAGTATACCCAGAAAAGAACAGCACAAGCAATTTAAGTTGTGCCTTGTGAAGAGCTACACAATGCTTTAAGAAGTTATGCGTCAAACAATAGAATCTATAATGAGAGGGTAATTTATTGGTCTGACTGACTGGTCTCAGACCAGCTTGAAACCAACAGTTTAAATGAAAGCTGGTTAAAGCTAGAGAAAAAGACACAGAAAGAAGACATAATATATGACTTAGCAGGGAAGGGGAGAATGAGTACAGAGGAATTATACCATGTGTATACATAAGTGTGACACAGGGCCAGAAGGGTAAAGATGTCATTGAAAGGGGTACAAGATTATCTAAATATCACATTATCGAAGTGTGAAAATATCGAAAAGCTGAAATGTCGAATATGCCGTTCATCAAAACCGTTCCTGTGGGAGGCTGCACCCCCCCCCCGCTAATTATATATACCAACTCCAAGATCGCATTACAGTGAGGAAAGGACAAATTTTCTGATCCTCGCTGTACCGCGATCTCACAAAAAACATTCCGATGCATATTTGACATTTCAGCCGTTTGATATTTTCAATTTTCGATAATGTGATATAGGCTCAAAATATACAAGGGCTCTCATGTGAATGAATAAACACAATTATAAAACTATTCTTTGAGGTTAAGAATTATAAAAGAAGCATTTATCAATGGTGGGTGTTGTTTTCTGTGATTGCAGCTTTTCAGTTAGAGGTGGTGTCAGCGAATGGTACTAAATTCACAATTTAAAAAGTCTTGTCCATTTCAATGAAATGAAGTATAAGAGCTCTTTTTGCTTTCTAGAAAATGTGCAAGAATATGGCTTTTGGGCATTTTTAATTTTATTATGAGCTGCTCTCCCCATTTCATATTGCACTCTATCTACCTTCTTCCAACTTTTTCACACAGTAAACATTTATGCAGAAACTCTATATTGTCTCAGGCTCATTGTGGTAGTTTTTTTCTTTTATTATTATTATATTATTATTATTATTATTATTATTATTATTATTATTATTAATTTGCTGTTTTCTGGAAAGCTCTTTTCTATATATTTTACAAGAGGTTTGTTCTTTTGTGGGGGTTTTCTTCTCAAGTGTCATTCTTAAGTCTTTTATTTTGTAACATGGAAATCTAATGTACCCTTTGTCATTTTTTTCTCCTGACAGTTTTTCCCCTTTGTGTCATCCTCCATTTCAGGTCTTGGAATTGGTAACCACTTTATTTGGTATTTTTTATTACCTAAACCTACCACCTCTCTGGACCGTCTCTAATAAAATAAGCCATCTTCTTGGCACCTGTGTTCTTATAAGTACTGATGGCATTTCAAACCACCTGAAGGCACACACCTGAAGAGCTGCCCCTTTACTTATGTTAATAATTGTCTTTGTCATTCTTTAATCCTTCTTCCTTCTTTAATTACGATTTACTTGCTAGTACTTCACGTTTGTTGAGTTTGTTTTTTTGACCGGCCTTGATACTCCACCTTTTGCCACTTTTTGGCTTAACTGCAACCACTAAAGAAGGACCACCAAGTCTTCCATGTCCACATCCTTGTGCTGTCTCTTTCCTGTGGCCAACAAGTCACCTTCCTTCAGCTGTGGCGCTCACTTTTTTACCTGGAGCTTTTAGGAGAAAATCAAGTGAAGTCAGCTCTTTTTCTGCTTTCCTTCGAATTGTATTTCATTTGTTAATTGCTGAATACCAAAAGTAAATATGTATTTTCTTTAGTCATGTAGGCTAGTTTATTGATCCTTCCTCATATTTAATTTACATTTTTTTTTTACTTCTGTAGTGGAACTGCATTTTAATTTGGTTGCCAAGGCTGTGCCTCTTATTTGATAGTATCAGCAGTGATGTGACTATACTTGTTTTAACACGTTGACCTTATATTTTCTTTGCTAGGTTCTGTACTTGAATCTTAAGCTAGTTTCTCCTTTTGCACAGAGGCAACACCAGCACTGGTCATACCAGTGATGGATAAAACAATTGATGCTTCTGAGAAGCAGGACAGGGCACCTGTGTCATGCATGTGAAGCACCACTATCAGCTTTGCTGATGAAGGCTAAGCAATTTATACTCTTTGAGGCAGATCCTAGCACCTGTGTTACCAAGCAACTTGCTGTAAATCATTCAATGCAGAGGCAGGCCCAGGCATCTGCATCAGTGATAAGGGGATGTTAAACCAGTTTATGGAAGATGTCATTTAAGGCAAGCATACAAATCATATTACTATTCACAATGACATAGAATTATTTACAAAATTCTATCTAACTAGGCTGACAATGTCACATTCCTATATAAATCATATTAATATTTTCAAGTGACATATAATTATTTACAAAACTCCAGCTAGCTGGGCTAGCAGCATCTCAGTTTATCACATTTCTCCCTCTAGCGAGAACTCAAGCTAGTTTTTCAAGTGTCCCTTCAGAAACTTGCTTGAGAGGGTTGAGCCTATGTGGGGATACCTTACCCCATTCCCTGTCTTGAGATTCCAGCTGCCTTGGCATTGCTGACCCCAGTACTGTGCTGCACTGTCCCATCATATGCCTGCAACCCTAAGCTCCACCACAGTAATATGGGATTTTCCTGGCTGGCTCCCTGTAGCCATAGATCTCCCTCAGACTTCCCCTGCTTTGTACTGCAAATACTCAGCACAAGGGCCTCCCTATCATGGTACGGTTTCATCATGTTAACATGGTACAATTTGTGCCCCGCCCGCCTGCCTAGCAGTTCTACCATGTAGTTAACATCACTGAGCTTCCTTATCACCTTGTAGGGTCCCTCCCAAGCTGCCTGCAGATTGTTGTGTAAGACAGGAATGAGAACCATTACCTGCTGCCCTACAGCATACTCTCTAGCTCGAGCATTCCTGTCATACCAGACCTTTTTCTTCTGTTGGGCTTCTCCCAAGTTCTCCTGGGCCAAACCCATGAGTTCCCTGAGCCTTGTCCTGAGGTTTAGGACATATGCCACAACAGGTCCTTGTGGGATTCACACTCGCCCTCCCACTCATCTCATTATAAATCTAAAGGTCCCCTCACCCTTTGCCCATACAGGAACTCAAAGGGTGAAAAACCTGTAGATTCCTGGGGAACCTCTCTGTAAGCAAACAACAGATGGGCAAATATTGGTCCCACTCCCTCTTAAACTGGTCTGCAAATGCCCATAGCATCATCTTGAGTGTAGAGTTTAACCTATCAACAAGACCATTGGTCTAGGGATGGTAGGGGTGGTCTTTAGGTGCTTCATCCCACAGTGCTTCCACAGAGAAGCCAGCAGGTCTGAATTGAAATTGGCACCTCTGTCAGTCAGTATTTCTTTTGGCAAACCTACCCTGTTGAAAATCTCTAACAAAGCATTTGCCACCTTTTCTGCCACAATGAAGGACAGAGCCACTGTCTCAGGGTATCTCGTAGCATAGTCTATTACCACTAGGATATACTTTTTCCCTGTGAAACTTGGGGTACTCAGAGGCCCCAAAATATCAATAGCTACCCTCTGAAATGGCTCCTCAATCACAGGCAAAGGCATCAAAGGAGCTTTCAACTTGTCTCCTGCCTTGCCTACATTTTGGCACTGCTCACAGGTTCTACAGTACCCTGTTACATCTCTGGAAATCCCAGGCTAATAAAAGTTCTGCATAATATGTCGCTTGTTATGTTTTATGCCCATATGATCTGCAAAGGGAATATCATGGGCTATGGCTAGAAGTGCCAGACAATAGGCTCTGGGCACTACCAACTGCTGTATTCTCTCACCCTCTAGCCTCCCTCAGATGTCCACTCTCTATACAGTAACCTTTTGTCCCAGTATACAGATTCCCTCTACCCTTGAGAATCAGGTGCTTCACTAGCTACTTTCCTCAGGCCTTGTAATGTAGGGTCTGAGAGGTGAGCCTGTCTCAGCTCTCTGTTTGTAACCCTTCCCAGCTCCCCTTCCACAGGAAGTCTGGTATCCTCTGACAGCAGTGCCTTACTGTCAGCCTGGGTACTAGTACTCACATCTACCCTTGCAGTCACTCTGTCCAAGGGAACATCAGTACCCACAAGCAGCTGTGGTTCACCTTCAGTCTCACTGCTACAGGGTAGCTCCCTCCCTGAAGTAACCACCTCATCAGTCCTGGCTGCAAGTGTGCGGTCTGTCTGGGTCTCCCCCAGGGTACCAGACCCACAGGCTTGTCTCCAAGCCTGACTGCATGTAACTGCATGAACACATTGTACTGCATTATCAAAATCCTTCCCTATCAGGACATTTGCAGGACCATAGTTATTGTCTCAAGACAGCCTACTGTTGGCATTTTGTCATTCCCACTTACTGGCCCTCCCACCTTTTGTTCCGCACCATGCCTCCTTGGACATCTATATGTTACATGGCCCCACTGGTTGCATTTAAAACATTTAACCCTAGGTCTTGGACATGTACCTGGACTAGTCACTTCCCTGCTACTGTCAGATTCCATTGGCACAGTCTGGGCTGCCCGCCATGGGTTCCCTTAGACCCATGAGTGGCACTGGGTGTCCCTTTTCTGTGCAGTGATGCCCTGCTTGCTAGGTATAGGTGTCCCTTCTTCCCCAACTCATCTACAGTAAGGCATTATCTATCAGCTAACCAGATTCTCATGTCCTCAGGCAAAGTGCTAAGGGCTTCTTCCCTCACCATAACGTCTGCCAGCCTTTCAAAAGTGGTGACCTGACAGCCACTCACCAACCCATGAAAATAAGTGCTTAGTTCAGCAACATATTCACACACATTTTCATCTGCCTTGGGTCTATGCTCACAAAACTTTTTCCTATAAGCTTCATGTGTTAGCTTAAAAAATTCTAGCAAAAAATTATTTACAACATTATCATTTAAAAAGTCATTATCAGACAATTTGGACAGAACAGTTACAGATTTACCATGGAGTAAGGGGGTCAGGAACCATACCCAGAGCCCTTGGTCAACATCATACTGTTTACATACCCTCTCAAACATATGAATGAAACTATCAAAAGTATCCCCCTCTGTAAATTGTGGAAGGAATTTACTGACCTTTGTTGCTTCTGGGGTTTGGTTACTCCCTTCCCCATTACCTCCATGACTCTGGTGAAAAGTCAGCATCTCCTTTTCATGTTGCCTGTGCCCCTCCCTCTCCTTAGCTTCCAGATGTCTCAGTCTCTCTGCTGCTTCCATTTCCAAATGCTTGGCCTCCAACTCAAGTCTCTTTAATTCCAGGCAGATTTTTAAGTACTCTGTGGAAAGGTTGAGCTGTCCATTCTCTGAGAGTTGTACATCCCCACGGCCAGTCTGATCATCCTCCTGGTTGCTATTCTCTTATGCAGCTGTGACCAAAGCTGCAATCATGTTTGCTTTAGTCAGGTTTCCATGCACCAGTGCTTTGGCCTGGCACATCTCAGCCAACTGGCTCCCTGTCAGTTTGCCATAGTCCTCTGCTGACATGCTTGTCTGCTCTCCCTGACTAACTAAGCAAACAAAAGAAGTAAAACAATCGTGATATGAACTCTGAATGTTCACTGCATGGCTGATTTAGAGAACAAAACACCTTCAGTGATCACTGCACACAAGTTACAGGAATTCAATATCCACACCTCTACAAGCCAATTAATATGTGATGTGGCTATCTCACCAGTATCAAACAATTAATATGTGATATGGCTATCCCACCACTGCCAAACAATTAATATGTGATACCCGTGCACTAGCCCAGTAAACAAGGAGCCTCAATCCTCACCACTAACATCAGTGAGGGACATGCACATTGGGAGGATGACAAGGCCACACACAGTAAAGTACAATTTCTTTTAAGAGCACACAGGGATCACAGTTAGTCTGTTGCTGGTTTCTCCCTCTCTCTTTAGATCCCCAATAAGACTTCCCACTGGCACAGCTATAGGGTTAAGATCTCAGCTGAGTGATCAAGCCAAAACCTCCAGCACCCTCTCTGTCCAACCAGTGCTTTGTATCCCTGCCCAAGTAGGTCTCTCTCTCTCACACACACACACACACACACACACACACACACACACACACACACACACACACACACACACACACACACACGCACACACACACTTTGAAATTTGATTTATTTACAAACAGACGCTCCTGGGAAAGGCTGGCACAGGTTCACTAGCTATGCCACCTTCTGCCCAGACTATAAGGTAGAAATCATTGCCACCAACCACTACTTATCAACTACTAACAAGGCCCTTCCCAAGGGGTCCCCAATCTTACTGTGTGATGTTACTATTATCCAAATGGTAAGTGTGACTAAGACTTGAAGGTTATTTAGGAGTGGCTTGTACAGCATCACCAAATACATATGCAAGTACTCTAACAGCTTAAACATCTCTTCACAAAGCCAACCACAATTAAAAAGTTTAAATATATGTAATAATAAATAATAAAAGCACAAGACAATACTCATTAACTCAATACAGTGACAGTAGAGTTCAGAATCACAGGAAAATTTTTAAAACAACATTGCAGAAGTCTCACATAAATACAGAAATCATCTAGACTACTCTTACTATATTCCTATCTATCTCTAAGAGATACTATGCCCTAAATGTCTTAGTTACAGATCCAGGCAGATATAGACGAGAAGTGCTGAAAAGATGTTTACAGGTCTAGAACAAAATACAAAATGCACTGACTTTCTCTCTCAGATAGTTCTTAAATTAATAATACACATTACTGCTGAATCATCTCAGACTACATCATTCTTGTCACCTCTGCCTAAGTTCCCAGGCTAGCAGGAACTTAAAATTTAATGTCTCTGTTAAACATACTTATCTTTTTTTTGAAGCTGACATCTCTCTCTTAGAAGCTTGCCTGAAACTGAATGTCAGAAAACAATTACCTTGGAAACCTGCAATTACCTCTGTTTCCAGACAATATAAAAAAAAACCCTAGCCTAGACATCCTGTCTCTCAGCTGAGATAAACTAACACATCGTAAAACTCTTTACTTATCAACTTATTTTCTTAGAGTTTTACAAGTTAACTCTGTATATTCCAACTTCTAATAGGAAAACATACATTTGCATTGGCATATAGTTTATACACATTTCTGCTCTTTTCAGCAGGGTGCACTGTGGTTGCAATCTTGAAGCTCAGTACCGAACATATAGTTTTCTTACATTTTTAAGGCAAGCATACAAATCATATTACTATTCATAAATGAGAAAGAATTATTTACAAAATTCTATCTAGCTGGGCTGGCAGTGTCACATTTCTATATAAATCATATTAATATTTTCAAGTGACATATAATTATTTACAAAATTCCAGTTAGCTGGGCTGGCAGCATATCGGCTTATCAGATGGTATAAGAGAATGCAAATTAACATGCATTTTCTGAAGTAAAATAAGTCTGCCTCTAATTGTTGTCATTAGTTATGAAATGTAATCTGCCACCATCCCTTTTCTTCCAAAATCACCAGTTTTAAGAATTTTTATGAGGGCCAGAACTAAATTCTTACCAGAAAATCTAGGAGAGTTGAGTAGAATGGTGTTTGCTGCATGAGTTGCTTTTGGAGAGAAGTCTGGAAATTAAGTGCTTTTTTTTAAACTAATGTGGCGATAACACCACCTTTAGTGCCTTTACTGTGGAGGGCCTGAACATGTGATAGACATTGAAACCCTGCATTAATGGATTGCTTTCAATGGTCTTGAACCAGGTCTCTGTTATGATGCATATATCTATGCTTTCCAGGATAACAAGTGCTTGTGGGGAGTAAAGTTTTTTTTGTTAAGGCTGCTAGCATTGAGCAGTAATACCTTAATGTTTTCCAGATTTTATCTATGTCATCGTGTGTACAACGACTATATTTTTTCTGGCTCAGGTCTGATTTGGCTTTGGTGAAACCTACTTATTGGTTTCTGAGGTGACACACTTCAAGATACAGCTCATATGAGAACTACTGGTCATACAGTTTAGCAAGGGTGGAGATATATGTTGTGGCAACTTGTTTCATCTATATTTTTATTCAGAGGGTTCTTGCCCCTTTTATGCAGCTAGAGAGATAGATAGATAGATAGATAGATAGATAGATAGATAGATAGATAGATAGATAGATAGATAGATAGATAGATAGATAGATAGATAGATAGATAGATAGACAGATACACAGAAAGACAAATAGATATAAATAAGTCTATGGATATATCTTACCCAACCATGTAAATATCTGTGCATGCATATCACATGTTATCTATAATCAATGTACTGATATTTAAATCTATAAATCTATATTTATAAATATATATATATATATATGGTTCTAGGACGGAAGATCGACACGCACAAGATCGACACCGACTTCACCGACGCGAAAACACCGACACAGAAATAACCGACACTACAAACCACGGACATTTCACAGGTAAGGGGTTAAAATTCGCTAATCAAGCCTACCATGTTCAGGTAAGGGGTTTAAATTTCACACATGCATAACACTGCCACCTTACCTGAACATGGTAGGCTTGATTAGCGAATTTTAACCCCTTACCTGTGAAATGTCCGTGGTTTGTAGTGTCGGTTATTTCTGTGTCGGTGTTTTCGTCGGTGAAGTCTGTGTCGATCTTGTCGATCTTCCGTCCTAGAACCATATATATATATATATATATATATATATATATATAAGCATTAAAGCATGAGGGATATGCATGGTATAGATGTTACCACATATTTAGATGCTGCAAAGCACAATCATGAACACTGAGAGCCTTACAATTTCTGATCACTTAATAATATCTGTACTATGCACACCCTCAAGTGCCCTATTGCACTTATTAATGGGCTTCTGTATTTGTTTGTTGTCTGAATTTTACATTTCCTGGTTTATGCATAGAAATTAACGCTGGGATTCATAAAAGCTTACCGTGATGGAAAGCCTTAACATAGCTGTTTTTCTTCACAAGGTAAACATTTCTGATTCCTAAAATAGCCTAATGCTGAGGTTTTCCACTACTCGGGGCATCAGCATGGGCTGTCTTGCGGGCAAACCTGCATTCTAGTATGGCAGTCCTTGGGAGCGGCTAATGCTAATTAGCTATGTGCTTTGCCCCCAGAAATGGCATTGGCTCCTGTTTACACTGTCTAATCATACAGATAATTACTTGGTTCTGTAAAATCTCGCAGTGACACACTCTTCACCTACTCACTTCTATAGGATTACTCATGATGTAGGTATGTTTAGTGTGGGGGTGGGAGTGTGTTTTAGTGTGGCTATGTGTATGGACATGTATGCACATGTCTGTATGGGTATAAATAAAGCTGCAAGTGTATGTGTGTGTGTGTGTGTGTGTGTGTGTGTGTGTGTGTGTGTGTGTGTGTGTGTGTGTGTGTGTGTGTGTGTGTGTGTGTGAGTTGGAGCATGCATATGGGTGAATGGGTGGGTGTTTTTGTGATTGTGAATGACTGTGAGATGACCTAGTTTTCTGATAAGTGCACCAGTGTTTGGGTGTGTGTCTGTATGCATGAGCATGGATGTCTGAATGTGTGAGAGTGTACGTGTGTGTGTGTGTGTGTGTGTGTGTGTGTGTGTGTGTGTGTGTGTGTGTGTTCACGCGCGCAACTGTGAGTGCAGGGTGGTGTCTTAACCAATGAGATGCATGGGCTGCTAGAGGGACACTACTACCATGTTTGACAGTACTGGCTAGTGTGTAATTCAGGGACATGCCAATGAGCCATTAATAAAGTCTTTCTCACTGTGACCATAGGTGTTCCTGAATCACTTTTTCTCACAATTGTAGCAATTTACTGGATTGGGATGGGCAGTTACCAGTGCAGTTACCCTTTTTCCTGAATCTCATGGAAAATGTTTGTTGTGCATTTTAATGTAAAATTGTTCACTTGCTTGTTTTAATAATTATTTGTTGTTCAGAAATATAACTTTTTAACTATGTGATTTTCAGTCTGAAATTTTCAGGGCAGGCAGACAGACATTTAAGTGACTCTTTCATCAAAGTGCTATGTGCTGTTTCACTGTCCAGTTTATAAATAGCTGTCAACAGTGCACAGTACCTCAAAGGAGTTTTGCAAGGTGATTGAATCTTGATGAGGAGGCTAACATATCAGTAGCACAGTGCTTCATATACATGTACATTGCTTTCCAGGTAGCACAACCTCAAAAATATGCATTAGGGTATTCATTTTGATGGCGACTTCAAGAATTGAAAAATCACTTATGTGCAAGCAGTAATGCCCCCTCCCCCATTTTTAAGATGAGATAATTGATGGTATGCCTGCTACACCATAAAAATATTCACAAGATTCACAAATCACTTTTTTGGCAACTGCCAGGAAATAAAAAATATGCATATAAGCAGCAGGAATGTTCCATCCACCCCCATCATTTTTCTTGGTTGGTTTAGCTGATATCCAGTTCTTGTTGCCTTTATTTAATTCAGAGTCTGTGGTTATTTTTATGTGTAGTTTGTTTATATTTTAATATGTTTTTGTGTTCATGTTTTATTTCTAATTTAATATGCTTTTGTATTTGTGCAGTGTTTTACTTTTTAGTACTGTATATTGAGATTTACGTCTTAGGTTAAATTACATCTGGCAAATTCTTTCTGCTGCATCTGTGTGTGTGTGTGTGTGTGTGTGTGTGTGTGTGTGTGTGTGTGTGTGTGTGTGTGTGTGTGTGTGTATGTTGTGTGTGTATGTATGTATGTAGATAGGTCTGTATGTATGTATGTGTATATATATATATATATATATATATATATATATATATATATATATATATATATATATATATATATATATATATATATATATATATATATATATATATATTTATATACACACACACACACACACACACACACACACACACACATAAATATATATATATATATATATATATATGTATATATATATATATATATATATGTATCTATTTATCTATCTATATCTATATATGTATATGTATATGCTACATGCTTGCCACTTCTATGGGTGGCATTTCTAGCCACAATTTCTGAAAGCAGTCTCTCATCTTCGAACCTGCCATTTCCATGAGAAGGTTTTTTAATTAGTAACACATTGGGCTGTGACAGTCCACCTATGCATGTCTAAAGTTAGTGGGTCAGACTTTATTGATCTGAATGTACTCCTAAAGACTTAAAAAGTTGTGGGAATTCATAAACTATGTAGCGGAAACAATTGCATGTCCTTAACGGGTCATTAGAATGTATCCAATGAGCCTCTGTTATAGGAGGTTCAATATATTAAATAGTGAAGACTCTAGCTTGGCTTGGTCTCACTTGCAGGTTTTACTGAATGGTTTGTCTGAGTGATCTTTTCACCTTTTGGTTTGTTTATATATATATATATATATATATATATATATATATATATATATATATATATATATTGACACACACACACACACACACACACCCATACACAAACATGTATGTAACTTGACTCCTGACTTAGAGTGGCTATTTTCTGTTGCTGTGAAGTCCATTTTGTCTTCATGTTCTTACTTCCTGTCCATTCCTTTGGTGCTTAACTTCCTTAGTTTATGCTTTCTGCTTCTTCAGGAGACTATTTTTTCTCTTACTGGATGTCCTCTACTATTCTAATTAGGTAACATACTTACGCTTTTGAAGTTTTAGTGCTTTCATTACCGTAAAGTGAGTTTAATTTGTGCAATAGTCCTCTCTTTGATTCAGAAACATATTTTCCACAATTGTGCTGAGACTGTCTCGGAGGTGTGGAGTTGTGTAACACATCACAAACATAACTGTCAAATAACTAGGTGGATTGCTACAGACCTCGATGCTACTATTTAAAAAAAAATGCGCATGGAAATTGCAGGTACTGAGATGAGAAATTGTTTCCCACAACTGTGGTCAGAAACACAACCAAGAGAAGTGGTGAGCATGCAGCATGTACGTGCCTGAACATGTGCACATGCATTACATAGACACACTAGGAGAATGTCTGGAAGTCACAGCAAATTGTTTCCAGAATGTTTATGTCTAGTTTTGTTACTTGAAACGGGTGTATATAATAGTAGTAATAGGGTAGAGCATTCAAGGGTGCACACAAATGGACGCAAGTGAATGTGAGAGTTGGGAAGGCTAGGAAGTGTACTCTTTTACTGAGGGAGAAGTGCCTGTTTTTTTTTTCTTTTAGAGAGGGAAAGATGAGGAAGGACAAAAGGGAAAGTCAGAAAATGGAAAGGGGGTAGAAGGGTAGAAACAGGGTCACACAAATAAACATAAAACACTGACAAAGACCAACAGGGGAGGTGCTGGCACAGAGGAGGAATTTGACAGTGGATATACAGACAGAGGCAGGATAATGTTGATGCAGGTGTAGGACAACAAGTAGGGGAGGGAGGTTACAAATAAGAAAGGGGAACACCAGGATAGAAGTTAGGGTGGATATCCCACTCCTATTTACACTGTGCATGGGTAGAGCCAAGTGTGACATCCTTCCTCTGGGCCAGTGATCAAGGAGTCTCAATCCTCACCACTGACACCAGTGGGAAACATTCACTGTAAGAAAAATAGACACACACAGTATTTTTAGTGCAGCTCTCTGCACAAAGTACAGTTTCCCTTAAGAGCACACAGGGAATGTACACTCGAGTCCTGGGGCTGGGCTTTTTCTCTAGGCTACAAATAAGACCTCCTACTGACCACTATAGAGCTGAATACTTATCTGAGTGTTTCAAGCCAAGTCCTCCACCACCCTCTCTATGAAATCAGTGTGCTCAGCATCCCTGTTCAAAGTAGCTGTCACATATTCTCTTTGAGATTTGAATTTCACACACACATGCACACCCCCCAGCACCCCCCCAATACACCTGGGGAAGGCTGGCACAGCTTACCCACTCTGGCAGCTCCACCCAGAATATAAGGTAGATTTGCTGCCACCAGAACACCCCAAGGCAGCTACTTTAAGGCTATTACCAGGGTACCCATTTACACTTAGCAAAATTAATACTTATAACAATGGTAGTGGTTAACCAAGCAGCAAGACTTTCAGGAATGTGGAGCCACAGTGCCACTAAATAAATGCAAGTACTCTTAAAGGTTAAATATTTTCTAAAAGACCAGCCACAATAAAAGGATTAGATATATTTAATAATAAATAATAGCAAAACAACATGAAAATACTGAATATTTATTTACAATAAACACCAGAGTTTCAGCCACAGAAAGACTCAGGCAGACACAGAAAAAAACAACATTTAGCTAATCTCACTATATTTTTCTAAATGATTGAAGAATAACTGTTCCCTTGTAATTTACTAAAGCAAGGCAAGATGAACATGGGTCTTGTCAGGTCCAAAAATAGAGTGCATATCTCACATCTTTCACTAGTATTCAAATACAATTTCAGTGCTAGCTACAGAATGACATCACATCTGGTCACTTGACGCTGTGGTTCCCACACTACCCCCTCATTAGAAACCGAGCCAAGCTCTGGCACTGATGTGTCACAATACACACATAGGACCTTAGCTAAGGTTTATTACAGCATCTGGAAACTGTAAAACAATTGCAACATTTCCACCCTTCCTTCAGAAATTAACAAACCATTCTCTAGCACCCCCAGGGTAGCAATTACTTCACCACTAAGGACAATAGAGCAGGATCCCAGCCCAAGCTTTTCACTGACATTGCATCTCTGGCTGCATTCAGACCAGTGACATAAAATATTTATGTCCTAAACCAAGTCATTTAATTTCAGGCTATTTTTCTTAAGGTTAACCGGGCTGAGTTTAACCCCTTCCCTTCCAACATCCTCTGTTAAAATATATACATTTCACCAGTTGCAACAGTACAGACTGACATACATGTATATTTCTTTTCTATCAAGCAGGACCCACTGCTGGTACATTTTTAACATAAACAACTTTACAAATACAATTTTAACACAATCATCTGTACAAATCAGTTTGATATTCAAATGACATATAATTCTTTACAAAACTCCAGCTAGTTATACTGGCATATGTTGCATGCACTGTCCTATTCTTTCTGGCACAGCGGTCACTACCTAACATCATACTACCAAGCATAGGTCAGTCAACAACTTGACTGCCTTCCCCACTGGGCCCTGTCTGAGGTAGTTTATGCAGGAAGCAGACAGTCATGTGACTCTTGAAGCTGCATGAGGATCCTTTGCAGGCAGCCAGTTAGACCTCCAGCTGTGTGTCCACCATCTCCCCTACCACCTCTGTCAAGTCCCACTGGGAGACAAATTGTGAACATCTTGACAGTGTTACAAGAGAAGCATTATTTCTCCCCTCATGTGAATGATTTTCAGAGGCCACTGGTGATATCACCAGCCCCACAGCCCACCCAATGAGATGAGGAGGCAGGTCTGGAGCCAGGTAGAGGTCTGGAGCGAAAAGGCTGGGTGAAACAGTGGGTTGGGGTCGTGTCACACCACTGACACAGCCATGGCAGATGTTGCAGAAAATTATAACATAAATGTATAGAAATAAAACATCAAACATCAAAATAAAATATTAAAATGAAGGATAGTGACAAAGAAAGGGAGATAGAAAAAAATGACATTACCATTAGTTTTGGCAGATATGACCACCCTGAGTGCTACCTAATATTGTAAGTCAGAAATACTACATACGCTACTAGGCCACTTCAGATACTTCTGCCTAGGTGCATTACTACAAAGTCATATAGCAGGCTGTGCATACAGGTGGGCAATGCTACTGATCCAATTGCCTGGCTAGGTTATGACATTGTGGAGGTTAGTGTGATGGCATTGGAATGTCAGACAGCAGATATCATAGCCGGTATGTGGTGGTAGTGGGTCATTGGACCTGCCAGAAGGGACATGCTCAGAGACATGCATCACGGACTTGCACAGTGGCTTCAGCTATGCAACGCAACATTCCTGTGATGGCACTGTGCTGCACAAATAACAGAGATGCAACTGTGTGCATCAGACAAAGCTTTTAGCAGAACTGTACATTTATTTGCTGCTCAGCAACCCACATAATATGGCTATAACAAGACAATCAGGGTTATGCCATGTGAAAGCATGGACATTAAAAATAAATATACCTCAAGGGTGGTCCAACAGGGCAATGCTCTTGAGCTTCTCCTCGTTCAAATCACTACAGGCAAAATCCAGTTCCACTTTCAGGCAAGCTACAGGTCTCCCTCTATGACCCAGGAAACTGACAGCATATATTTAAGCTTGCTGGAAATACTCACCATTCAACCCAATACTGTATTCATGGGCAACTTTAACTACAAAACTGTTAACTGGGAACCATATAAGACACCAAACATGCAGGCACAGAGATTCCTGGATTTTGTAAACCTCCCCCCCCAACCAGATTGTTAATATATCAAACGTGGATCAGGATCTCATTCATATGGGATAGTGATGGATGTCCTAAGTGATAACCTGGCAAAAACTTCAAACACCTCTAAAGCCTAAGAACACTGCTTGCTACATGGAACTGTTTACAGAAACCATATACCAGCATGTTAATAGCTGCATAGAGGCAGCTGTATCCACCATGAATAAATGTAGAATTAACTCAAAAAACAAGCCACCCTGGTGGAATCACAACACCAGTAGGCTGTATAACAAAAGGAAGAAAACCATGGCAAAAATTAGGAGGTGTAGCACCCAGCAGGATAAAAGTGCTCTTATCGACTAAACAAACAGCTGAGGACAAATAAAGTCTACCAAATCCAAATTTGATGGACATTTGCCCTTCCAGGCCAAGGACAACAACAAGGCATTCTTTAGCTATGTCTGCAACCTCAAAGGCAATAAACAATTGTGTGTACAGCTCATTGTTAATGGAGCCACATATACTGAGCCAGAAGATATAGCAAACCTACTGGCAGACAAATTCAGCTCCAGCTTTACCCCTCTCTCCCCCTGCATCCTGTCAGGAAATACCATCAAATGTAACTCCCCTTACTATTACTAGGGAATAGGTCCTCAATGCTCTCTCTAAGGCCAAGAACACTGTATTGATGAGCCACAACTACATCACATGTGCTTATAAATAGCATGAAACATGACCTACCAGGCCCTCTGGAATCACTATTTAACCATAGCCTCCCAACAGACTTCATGCTTCATGAATGGAGAACAGCAACCATCATCCCTCTGCACAAAGGTGGGCAATCTACATACCCCTGAAACTACAGACTCATAAGTCTCAGTAGTCTCATTTGCAAAGCCATTGAAAGAATTATTATGGAAATGATGAGTAATGACATACGAAACCTCCAGACATTGGACCCAACCCAGTTTAGTTTTGTCAAGGGCAGGCCATGCCTACTCAACTTGGTGGACTTCTTTGAGAAGTTCACCAAAGCAATGGACAAGGGCAAAATTGTTCAAACTGTCTACCTTGACCTGACCAAGACATTTGACACAATACCCACCATGGGCATTGTTAACAAATTCAGGAGGTTAGGTATAAACTCTTATGTCACCAGTTGGATAGCCAGCTGGCTCACAGACAGGACCCAGGAAGTTAGAAATGGGGAGTTCATTTCTACAAAGAGGCCAGTCACAAGTGGAGTTCCACAGAGATTGGTCCAAGGACTGCTCATTTTTGATATCTACTTCTATGACGTCAAGGTCAACATCAAGAGCCTCTAGCTGACCAAATTTGCAGATGATTGCAAATTAGTGGCAGCAAATTAAGAGCAGTCATAGAATCCCTCACTGACACTAATGTTCTCCAAGAATGGCTGGGACAGACAAATAACTGGTGTCAAAGCCATGGACTAAAACTAAATGCCAAGAAATGCATAATAGTATTGTTTGGGAAGCAAGCTATTCAAGGTAACTATCATGTTGGCAACACACCCCTAAGAGTTGACCCAGTAGTCAGGGACTTGGAGACACACATAGACAGTAATCTAGCCTTTGACCATCATATGTCTGTGGTAGTGAGGAAATCATTCTGTGTTGTGCAACTTATAAATAAAAGTGTGGCATCTAGGTTGAAGGAGATTATTGTTCCACTGTGTTTGGCATTTACCAGACCTATCATTGATTACAATGCCCCCTTTGGTATGTACCTAACCAGGTGCATCCAACAACTCAAATGTCCACAGATGTTCCTCACTACAAGAATACAGGGCATACATAACATATCCTATGCAGACTGCCTGAAACCCCTATCCCTGTGTTCTGTTTCCTACAAGCTGTTGAGGGGACATCTATGCCTGGAATACAAGGTATCATTAGATCCCACTCTGATGGACCTCTTGCATACATGCAAAACAAAGAGCACCAGAATTACCCATTTTAAAGACTTAAACCTTGCCTGTGACATAAATAGGATCTGCTGGAGAGAGAGGCATATATCCTGGGGACTACCTCTTTGCCTGAAGAGGCACCATATTCATATGATAGGTTAATTTTAAGCACCAAACTGGATAATCATCTAGGCTTAAAATGGTAATCGGGGCAATTAGGCTAGTACCTATGTAACTAAGAGCCTACATAGTAAAATTTAATTCCTCTCTAGCTCATTTCAAGTGTAGCTTGGACAACTGGATGAGGAATAGGAAACTCATCCCTGATTTGGCACATATGTCTCTAATGAACACAGGCAAATAAATAAATAAATAAACACAGTAAATGGTTCAACTTCCAGGCTCTTGCTTGTAACATTTTCATCTTCCAAACCCCAGATTACACTTACCAGGGGTTCCAGAACTTGTCAGAGATTTGGGATGTATGGCTAGGCCTAAAAAGGCCCTAGTAGCTGTTAGCCTAGTACACACCTATGAACCTGTGAAACTATACCTTAGACTGAAACATTTGACAATACACTACTAAGAGGCACACCCCACCAACCAACTCAGACCACCATCACAACCCTCCTGCATACAATTTCATACCAAACTCACTCCATATTACCACACCAGGCCCCCAAACACACATACTACCCCACCCAACTCACACCCAAACACCAGACCCTGCCAAACAACACCACCCATGTATACCTTGAGTTGGACAGTGTGCATAGCTCAGGGTTGTAATGATCATCTACATATTAGCCTCTGAAAAGCATGACCTGCAGCCAAACAGAAGTGGTAACCTCACAACATATCATGACAGTGTTTATTCAATGGGCATGAGCATTCTGCATATAGGTGTACAAATCAGTATATACTTACAAGGACTGTTGAAGTTGACAAACAAATGAGACCGAAATGATTTACTTATAGCGAAACAAAACTATGGTATCGAACTTATCTTAGCAGCAATACAATAAAAATGCTACATAATTTTTACTAACACCAGTAAAACTATGGCAGTAGTATTTCATAAACTACATCAGTTTAAAAAATAATGCAAAACTGTTAAAGACACTCATACAGACTCTGGCAGTTGCCAAAGCTAAGATGCAGTACTATAATGGACTGTTACCTAAGAGAAGAGGCAATCATATGCACCCCTTCACCTGGAGAGACATTATTTTCTGAAACAGGAAGAAGTTTTCCATAATCCCTTCCTAATCTACAAAACAATAGATAGAGACACATCACTCATCAATTAAATATCCTCTAAGAGCTCAAATATCTATAAGTGGAAATAACAGGGCAATGATCAGTCCTGCATACATATACTATGTCTCAGGGGCCCTCGCTCTTTGGCCTCTTCTCCCCATTGGCAAAGAAGGTCAGGATGGCATTTTCAGAAGTCACTGAAGTAGTGCCAGCAGTGCTCACCAGAGCGGGGTATGCTATTTTCATCATACGATACTATGGCAAGACTGTATTAGGCATCCAGTTTATAATGGTAACCCTCATAAGAGACCCCAGCAAAGTGTTCCCAGTGGTCCTTATGTAGCAGGAAAAGAAAAAAAATGTGCTTTCCTTAGAGCACTGTCTGAAAGCCAAGCAAACATCTATGCCCTTGGAAGCCATGGCCATTCGGCAGTTCACAATGCAGAAAACCATGGTAGCTCCCTTGCAGTCACACAAATTGATGTTGTTGTTATGTGACATACAACATAACATGGCCAGGTGCAGTGCCACCAGTGCATATCACAAAAATACATTGTGTACTCTGATGATGTGAGGTTGAGAACAATGGAATGGAAAGGGTATAAAAACATCACCGTGTCGACTTCTGTTACCACTTTTGTTCTTTAGTGCCTCTATATTGCACAACATCCCCGTCTGGGTCATTGACCCTCCCACATGCACTCAATGTGCTTCCAGGTGCTCACACAAGTTTTGCAAAACTGAATGAGCCTCTGAGCATGGCATTAACTATGGATCTCTTGGTTTCCTCAACAACTACACCTGACTGGACTTAGTGTCAGTCTCAGTCATACCTCTCAACTATACAGATTTTCGCAGAATGTCCAGATTTTGCCTTCATATTTTTGGTCCATTTTTCATGGATTGTCAGTTTAAGAGCTGATAGACATCCAGGCTTAAATGCGGTCATTCCGCTACGACCCATTTTAAAGAACAGAAGGCCTACCATTGGACATTGAGAAGGTGTGTTCATTTCCAAATATTCTGATTGGCTGATAACTGATAGGACACTAAAAAGGCGCTGGCCTGGAAGTAACTTTATGATTGGATGAAGCAATTTTTACCATTTATTTATCATCATTGGACATCGAGTAGATGTGCCCATTTCTATACATCTTGACTGGCTGTTAACTGATAGGACACAAAAAAGGCATTGGCCTTTAAGTGATTTTATGATTGGATGTAAGTATTTTTTAAACTAAGTTTTCCCCATTCCACTATACAATCTGATGAAGGATAACTCTGAAAGTGCTTATCGTACTAAATTGAGGGAATTTTATCTCATTGTATTTGTTTTGTGTCTCATTAAAAGATCAGTCATCCGTGGTGGTGTTTTTTTGTTGTTTTTACTCAAGGTTGAGCTTTTTGGCCACAATTCCAAAAGGCATGTTTGGCGCAAAAACAATACTTCACATCACCAAAAGAACACCATCCCCATGGTAAAGCATGGTGGTGGCAGTATCATGCTTTGGGTTTGCTTTTCTTCAGCCAGAACTGGGGCTTTACTCAAGGTGGAGGGAATTATGAACAGTTCCAAATACCTGTCACTTTTGGTCCAATACCTTCAGACGTCTGCTAGAAAGCTGAAGATGAAGAGAAATTTCACCTTTCAACATGACAACCAACAAAAGAATGGCTTCATCAGAAGAAAATTAAAGGTTTGGAATGGTCCAGCCAGAGCCCAGACCTAAGTCCAGTAGACAATCTGTGGGGGTGACCTGAAGAGGGCTGTGCAGACGAGATGCCCTCGCAATCTGACAGATTTGGAGCACTTTTGCAAGGAAGAGTGGGCAAATATTGTCAAGTCAAGATGTGCCATACTGATAGACTCCTACCCAAGAAGACTGAATGCTGTAATTAAAGCAAAAGGTGCTTCAACAAAGTATTAGTTTAAGGGTGTGCACACTTATGCAACCAGATTATTGCATATTTTTTATTTTTTTATATTTTTCCCCTAACAGATATGTTTGTTTTTCAATTGAATTGTACAGGTTATAAGTCACATTAAAGGTGGGAAAAGTTTTGAAATGATTTATTGTGGTCTCATTTTTTATATCACAAAAAATGGCATTTTAACATGGGGTGTACGCTTTTTATATCCACTATATATATATATATATATATATATATATATATATATATATATATATATGTACAGTGCATATAAAAAGTTTTTGTGATATAAAAAATGAGACCACAATAAATAATTTCAAAACTTTTCCCACCTTTAATGTGACCTATAACCTGTACAATTCAATTGAAAAACAAACAAATCTGTTAGGGGAAAAAATATATTAAAAAAAACGTACAATATGCTGGTTGCATAAGTGTGCACACCCTTATACTAATACTTTGTTGATGCACCTTTTGATTTAATTACATTCAGTCTTTTTGGGTACACACCTGCCATCAATTTAAGAGGCTCTGATTGACCCCAAATAAAGTTCAGCTGTCCTAGTAGAATTTACCTGACATTTACTCAGTTACCTGCTACAGCAAAAGCCATGGTTTGCAGAGAGCTTACAAAGCATCAAAGGGATCTCATTGTTGAAAGGTATCAGTCAGGAGAAGAGTACAAAAAAATTCCACACCATTGGATATACCACGGAAAACAGTGAAGGCAGTCATCAAAAAGTGGAGAAAATATGGGACAACAGTGACGTTGCAAAGAACTTGATGTCCCTCCAAAATTGATGAAAAGACAAGATGAGAACTGGTCAGGGAGGCTGTCAAGAGACCTACAGCAACACTGAATGAGCTGCAGGAATTTCTGGCAAGTACTGGCTGTGTACTACATGTGACAACAATCCCCCGTATTCTCCATATGTCTGGACTATGGGGTAGAGTTTCAACATGGAAGCCTTTTCTTACACAGAAAAACATCCAGGCCTGGCTAAAATTTGCAAAACAATACATCAAGCCTCCCAAAAGCATGTGGGAAAATGTGTTATGGTCTGATGAGACCAAGGTTGAACTTTCTGGCCGGAATTCCAAAAGGTACATTAGGTGCAAAAACGACATTTCGCATCACCAAAAGAACACCATCCCCACAGTGAAGCATGGTGGTGACAGTATCATGCTTTGGATTGCTTTTCTTCAGCTGGAACTGGGGCATTAGTCAAGGTGGAGGGAATTATGAACAATTCCAAATACCAGTCACTTTTGGTTCAAACCTTCAGGCATTTGTTAGAAAGCTGAAAATGAAGAGGAATTTCACCCTTCAACATGACAATGACCCTAAGCATACATCAAAATCAATAAAAGAATGGCTTCACCAGAAGAAAATTAAAGTTTTGGAATGACCCAGCCAGAGCCCAGACCTAAATCCAATAAAATATCTGTGGGGTGACCTGAAGAGGGCTGTGCACAAGAGATGCCCTCACAGTCTGATAGATTTGGAGCACTTTTGCAAGGAAGAGTGGACAAATATTGCCAAGTCAAGATATGCCATGCTGATAGACTCTTACCCAAGAAGACTGAATGTTGTAATTAAATCAAAAAGTGCTTCAACAAAGTATTAGTTTAAGAGTGTGCACACTTATGCAACCAGTGTATTGTATGTTTTTTTTATTTTTTTCCCCTAACAGATTTGTTTGTTTTTGAATTGAATTGTACAGGTTATAGGTCACATTATAGGGAAAAGTTTTGAAATGATTTATTGTGGTCTCATTTTTTTATATCACAAAAACCTGACATTTTAACAGGGGTGTGTAAACTTTTTATATCTACTGTATATGTATATATATGTGTCTGTCTGTCTTTCTATCTATCTATCTTTGCCGAGTGCTGGAAGTATTTAAAAGAGGAAGATCGAGTACTTCTGGTTATAAGTGTAGGATTGGGTCCTCTCCTGGGCCCAAAAATGATTGAACATTTTCTCTCCTCCAGCTAGAGCAGCCATTAAAAAGTATTATTTGCCAGCTAGAATACTGCCTGCATGTTTTTGCTTCAGCCTCTAAAAGAACCACAGGTCTGCAAGCCATTGTAAACAGTCTATGCCAGTTCATAGTTAATGCCGCTCATCAAGAGCATCATTGCATAAGTCACCAAAACCAGTTGTCTCCCTATAGTAGACAGTGCTAACCTTCTTCTGGGCTCTCTGCTCTATAAAGTATTCCATCAGGGGACTCCATCCCAGATGAACTCTAGACCAATTAAAAATGACCACTATTACAATCTTAGGAACCAATCCAACTTAGGCCCAGACCTTCAAGTGCTGAAATTCATATGCATTGCTCCAATCATAGTTTCTCTGTTTTTACCGTGTAACTATGGCAATCCCTTCTTTCAGAACTAAGGGATATTTCCACATACACATGCATTCAGACTCCAAATTAAACAATTTCTGTTTAACAATGCAAATGCAAGTGCTTCAGCGGTAGTCATATTACCTGATGAAATCTATAGCTTGAACTAGAAGTCTTGCTTTTATTCTTGTACCACTTCACTCTGCCTGATGATTAAGCCTTACTGTAAATGTATAAATACCATGAGAGCTTATCTGTAGAACTACTGTCACTGTAAATAGTTCCACAACTGTGACCTGATGACAGCTGCCTACTTTGTTTTATAGAGTTATGATTATCAACTTTGTAATTTTTGCCTAATTTGTACTTGTACCTGTATGTGCTTTACTGTATAACATCAATGCATGTTGTGCACTACTTTGTTCTTCGTTTGTTGTGCTGTGCAACCAGGGCTGAGCCTGAAATTGGTGATTATTGATTAGTGCTTTTCTGGTGAACAAACATAAATAAAATAAAATACTTTTAAATTTCTTGCTGCTCTTAGGATCACAATCAGAGTCCTTCGATTTTTCATAGACATCATTGCTCATGTATATATATAAGTATGTATGCATTTATAAGTATTTATCTATGTATGCATACATTTGTATGTGTTTATGTATGCATAGGGGCACCTATACATATTACATGTATTGTAGCATTTTTCAGTCTTTATTTACAAGGACAATGAACATTTTTAACATATTACAAATAAAAGAAAATTAAAATCAGTCTATTTACAGCAGTGCCTTTCCACAGTTGTATTTCCAAGAGTTTTCCTTCTTACTGAGTATATTGTTGTTCACCTCCAAATTAGCCAGACTAAACCTATACTAATGCATAATAGACTAAATATTTCAGTGTTTTCACTTTAGCAGCCAGGTGGGGTATTCCCTGTCACTCCAGCAGTCTCTCTTTCACACACCAAACAAACAGGTCTCTATATTTCCAACTTCAGGGATACTTTTGAAATTTCACCTTCCAGGAACATCCTTCATAACTTCCTTAAGATTCATCTTCGTGATCCTCTCTATACCCAGAGGTCAGAAATCACCTTTTTGGGGTAGCTGTCATGTTATAGCCCTGCAGGCAGCAGGTGTCTGTTAATTACAATATAGTTCATTTGCCTGTCTTCTTCAGACCTTGTAATATTCATTGTTTTGTATATACCAGTATGATTAACTTGGCTCAGCAGTAGTATGTTTACTTATCTGGGTCTCAGGCTCACCCCAGCACTGAATTACTGGTTCCAGGCCTTGGCACATCAGCTCTGGGCACATGACAGTCTATCTGCATTTAGGTGACTGTGACTAGAATGATGCTATATCTTGAAGTAAAAGGGATGGAGGGTCAAAGTCTATGCAGGTGCTTTCATAGATTCATAGGCTCATAGGCAAGTCCTAGGCTAGCTCCCTTTGGGGCTATTTTAAGACTAGCCGGTTTCCCTTTTTGTACTTGAATTAACCTGTCCCATTTGGCTAGAGAATGGCCTTACCCATCCCATGGTCAATAATTATATATCATCCCTAACAAGAATAACTGGGATTATACCACAGATAATTTGAAGGGACGCACACATGGGATAAAACAATTAGGAGCTGCCTCTGTGCATTAGTAATACAGAGGGCAGTCCTGGGGTAAATGTTCTGTTTCCCACCCATAGAAACAGGTTGCTCTTTAATATGAACAGGAATGAAATTTGTTTTATGTAGCTGGGGAGTCTGTTCCAGAGCAGTGGTATCCTCTGTGAGATATACCACTTTCCTTTTACAGTCTTTTTGCTTGCAGAGGCATTGCAGGGGGAAGGCATTGTCAATGATTAATATACAATTTCTCCACAAGAAAAAATATTTTAGGGTGAACCATTTTACTGAAAATTCATTTCACTGGAAACTCATTTGATAGAAAAGTGTAGATGTCTATAGAAAGTATCTGATGGCATAATTTCTTATGATATGAGTTATTAGAGAATTGAGTCTAGAAGAGTATATGTGATTTCCAATGGATAGCATCATGTTTTACCCCCAGCTTTGTAGATGATAGTGTTTTCACTCTGGCACTGATTCAGTATTTTCACTCTGGCACTGATTCAGTATGTATGGTGTTGTTTTCTTTTCTCAGCAGTTGTGCAAACATGGAGTCAGTATATATATATATATATATATATATATATATATATATATATATATAGAGAGATATATATATATATATATATATATATATATATATATATATACAGATATATATATATATATATATATATATATATATATATATACATACATACATATGTAAGGGAGGTGTGGGTTGTGTGTATGTGTGTGTGTGGAATGTGCTCCCTCTCTATATATCCATATGTTTTATAATGTTTTATATATATATATATATATATATATATATATATATATATATATATATATATAGTTCGTAGCTGAAGAGTGCAAACTCCTGCAGCAGAAATATTACTTATATCTAGAATGTGAAATACATGACATACATGAAGGAAACTGTAATCGATCTGCCTGGAAGTTACAAGATCTATGACTCTTGTAAGGCTGAAGAAACTAATAAGTTATCAACGTGGAGTTATAAGATTCTTTAAGGAGTTGTCCATCCTGAGCAAATAAACAGCTTAATTAGTATGTAAATATGAACTTTCCTCAGTTGCATCTGTAGTCTGCATGAAAAGATACCAACCAAAGCTACTGAAAAGAGTAGACAGTAGAAAGCAGAACTGCTCCAGTGTTTCTGATGTACAGAACTGTGAGTTTTGTTTCTGCATTTGCCTCTATTAGTACTCAAAAATTTCAGCTATTTATAATATCCAAAGGAAAAAGTAATAACTATCAACAGATTGTTTCCTTTTTTCTTGTAGTTTTGATCATTTGAATTATTTTGTATTTCCTTGTGCATTTTTTTGTACTGGATTTTGAATTGTTAGCTGTACTGGTTAATTAATTATTTTCTAGTAAAGTATTTTTATTTATTAATTCAAAAAATTAGATATGACAGCCCAAAGCAGAAAGCTGGCATAAAATTGTTTTATTGTGTTAGTGCTTTCACGGCTATCCAAGCCGCTTCCTCAGACACAGGGAAGTCACAATCATTACTCCATTTTTAAAAAAGAACAACCAATAAAAAACCCCACAATTAATCATACAATTAAGACATAGATTAAAACTACATGTGTATATATATATATATATATATATATATATATATATATATATATTATATATACATGTATACACACATACACATTTACACACACACACACACACACACACACATATATATATATATATATATATATATATATATATATATATAAACATATGAAAATGCTTTAAGTATTCACTCAGTTCATATTATATAACAACATTAATGTACAAACATTAATAACTAAATTGCTATCTAAAAGTCCTGTTCTTTAGAACAGGTTTTATGCAAATGTTGTCATTCAACCCCTTTCCTGTATTAACTCACATTCTTATAATCCGTTTTAATTCCAGATTTTCCACATGGTTTCCTATGTCTCCTCCATGTATATCTTCATGTACAACTTGTAATACTTTAAATTTAAATTTATGTCCAATACCATGCATTGAAACATGTTTGGCAAGTGCATTACTCTGTATGGAATTATTAATACTAAAAATGTGCTCAGGGATCCTGTCCCAAAGTCTGTAATCCATGTTCCTAATGTAAAAACTGCAACAAATTTGGCATACAGCTAAATAAACTAAATGTGTAGTGTCACAATTGGCTCGAGTGTAAGTTTTTATAAGTTTGCCAGTGTCAGGATGCCTAAATTCATCAGTACAATTTATATATTTACACCAGTTACATTTAGAGCAAGGAAATGTACCATACATAGTGTTAACACTAGTATACATTGCAGACTTCAGGTAACAGAGCATCTGTTTAAAATTCTTTTTATTTTTATACATAAATCTGGGTTTATTCCCTGCTATTGAGAGCACACTTTTATCCACTGCCAAAATCGACCAGTTTATTCTTTATTACTTCCTCTATTTGATGTATATTACTTGAATAAGTCATTGGAACTCTTAAAAAGTTGTTCTTTTTCTTGTTTGTTTTATTAATAGGGAACTTTCTGAATAGTATGGTTTACGCTTATTATTATGTATTCGTGAAGTATTTTGTACAGCAGTTTCTATTTCATGGGCTCTATAGCCCCTTTGTTTAAACATCGTCTGTATAAAATCATTTTCTGCTGTAAAGTCTGAATCATTAATATTCAGTCTGGATGCTTGCAGACCTTGGTTGCTGATTATATTCCGGTGAATATGTGGGGGGTGCATACTTTTCTGATGAGTAGTTCCTATAACAACGTTGTCTATATGTTTTTGTAGACAACTGATGTTCCTCTGTTTTAAATACAGTTATGTCAAGGAAATTAATAAAGTCCTTGGAAAAATTCAATGCAAATTTTAGGAAGGGGGTAGTTGTATTTAAAAATTAAAAAAAAATTTGTAATGCTTGTTCTTCACCTTCCCATAACAGAAAGAGGTCATCTACAAACCTACAGTAGAAGATAACCTCTCTAAATGTATTGACAATAAAGTTATTCTCCCAATGGGCCATAACAATGTTGGTGTAGCTGTTGGCAGTGGAAGTGCCCATAGCTATGCCTTTCTGTTGCAAATATAATTGCCCATTAAAAATAAAGACATTGTTCTCCAGAATAATTTCCATAAATAAACAGATCAGTTCAACTAAAGACCTAATGAATTTGCTATTAATAGACAGATACTCCTTTAAATATTCAATACCAGTATCATTAGGTATACAAGTAAATAACGACTGTACACCCAAGGTTACCAAGAAATAATTGTCACAGTTCCTAAGTCCTAAGAAAGCATACAAGTCAGTTAAAACATTCTTTGTATCATTTAATATGTATTTATTAGTGCTTAATATACTTCTCAGGTGTTTTTCAACAAAAATGGACAGGTTCTCTGTGCACCACCCCCTACCAGATAACAATGGGTCTAAAAGGTGGTTTACACAGGTCTTTATGAATCTTGGGAATCCCATATATTACTGGTGTAACTGGTCTATCACATTTCAAATAATTATATTGTTCAAGTGTAATATTATGTCCTAATAAACAATCATATAAAGTATTCTGGACCCTTCTAATAATATTTTGCAAAAAGGGAGGAGAAATAAGAGAATAAGTTTCTCTATCTTGTAGCATATTCAAAATCTGGTCATTATAAAAGGACCTGTCCATTACAACCACTGTTCCACCTTTATCTGCCAATTTTATCATTAGCGAAGTGTTAATAATTAAATGTTGTAAAGCCTCTTGTTCTCTAATATTTCAATTATGCTGGATCTTTCCTATATTCCTATGCATGAGCAATGAATTAATCTCTTCCTCACATTTGTGTTCAAAAACATCCACCACAGCATTATTATGAGGAATAAAGGAGCTTGGTTTTCTAAATGACAATGATTGATTATCAATATGCTCAGTTATATTAGATTCAAAATAGACTTTCAACATTATATTACAAATAAACAATTTAAGGTCCACCCTACAGTCTGTAATATCAGTCATTTGTGTTGGTATAAAGTTCATACCTTTGTGAAGGTGAGAAATCTCGTCAGCTGTTAAATTATAAGAAGAAATGTTCCAAAATATAGAGTTGGCGGCATTTGCCACATTTTCTTTAGAGTCTGGCCTTCTAACACATCCATATTCCATTTTCATTTGGCCCCGCCCCTGCTGTTGGAATGTCTGCTGGCAGGGGGCTGTATTGGAAAAGGGAAAGGGAATCCATTCCTATTCAGGACGATGGTATTGTTCTGTATTTCTGTATTCTGTGTTTCATTTGGCAAGTGATTCGTTGAAATATTAGCAGGGTGAATGTTTGTATTTGTTTTACTTCTTGCTCCAGTGTTACCAGAACTAAGATGTTGTACTGTCATAATAGCAGGAGATATAAGAGGAGACTGTGTAGGAAGATTACTGGCCATTACAGTTGATGTTGTTTCTGCAGTAGCGTCCATTAATGTATTCACTTCATTTCCATTTTGTTCGTTAGTTGTCTGTTGCCTAGCAACAGGCTTAAGCCAAGCAAACACTCTTCTGGATGAAAAATCCGAAAAGTCTCTATTTTCTTTTGTTTTTGTAATAATAGTTTATGTTCAAAGGCTGACAATGAGTCAAGGACATGACACAGTTTTGTGTCAAGTATTTTAACAGAGTACTTATCATACAGCTCACTTTGCAGGGATGAAACAAGCTGTGTTAATTTGTCTTCTTCCGGCTTGAAAAAATCTATTAACAGCCACATGTAGTTGTAGCTTAATTCTAGGTTAAGTTTATGCCACCTAATTAAAAGTTCTTTATAGTAGCTGCCGTACGTAGGCATCTTTAAAATTCTTAAGCCCCGAGGAACAATTTGGAGCTCAATACATGCTTCAAAATGATAATGATAATGTTAATTTATAAAGGGAATCTTTCAGTTGGAATAAATCTTTACGTAAATCAGTAAGATTGGAAGCATTACATTGTTCTTCATCTGTTAATAAATAAAAGGCAACCACTCCACTAGCTTTTTAAAAATTATTAAATAAAAAAATATTTACTTAAGAAAAATTAGATAAGCAGTACAGTTAACACTTAAATATGCAGAAAGATGTAAACTTCCACAGGAAAACAGAAAGTAATCACTCTGAGCAAGAATATGACAAGAAAGAAACACATCTATCTACAGCTAAACCTTCTCCTAACTATCCCTTGAAAGAAAGAAGTACTGAACACTAAACTACACTGGCTGAATCTCAGAAGACTTCACCAGCAGAGGTATAAGTGTAAAAACAAGCTCACGTGTCTGTACAACACAAGCCCCATGATAGCTCTTTCCTCTGACTCTGCTATTCATTCAGCTATTTGACTTAACAGCTTTTCCATACTGAAACCCCATACACAGTTAAGTAGAGTTTGATGTTAACCTGGTAACCTGATGATAGGCCAGAAAAAACCTAATAGTTGAGAGGCAGTGGGGACAAAAATATGCAAAATTATTTTTTCTGGACTTTGTGTCATATCTCATTAAATGACATAAAAATCTAAGTTTCATCCTCAAAATTCTCTGTGTCTGCTGCCCAACTTTACTTCTTTTTAGCCATAACTCTAGTTTTCAGTTTCTTGAAGATTTTAAACACGCAACTGACTAATCCTTTAGTCTCTGGCATATCATGCCTTGCCTCTCCTAACAATGTGACCAAAGCCAAGGGCATTCTTTCTAATGAGGCATTAAAATCCATTATTCAGTCAGTGCTGGCCATTCTTTCATATTCTAACCTGAAGGCATTTCATAAGCCATGTTTTACCTTAATTTGATCTTAGTTCATAACTTCCCATTTATTCTGCATAAATCACAGTAGTTTTCCTGTACTTCCCTAACTTTGAGTACTTTTCATCTGGGACACCAGGATTTGTATGCCCAAAACGTAAAAGCAGATTTACCTTTGCTTTCATTTCCTTGCTACTCAGTACTTGCTTTAATGTCATTTACACCTGCTTCGTTATGAATGGAGGCTCTTTCCTCCTCCAATAGTAACATCAAAAGGCTACTTTATTAAATTTCTCCTATTTGTTGAATAGGTTCCCATCAGTAATACAGAAGAATATGATCAGGTCGCTGATCATAACCTGCTTATTATGTGTGTAAGACATGGATGGCCAAGAAATTTGCCTGGAGTGCGAAGCTTGAGAGGTGAAACCAGGCATTGAGAGCACGTAATTAAAGGTTATGATTAGAGACAGGATCGTAATTCTTTGTAGTGCATGGAGCTTTATCGGTTCCATGTACTACTAGTTACAGGGGGAAAAAGCACTAAGTGTTGTGCCGGCTTTCAAAGTGGCAAAACACTTAGTGTATGCTGTCAGCAAGGCAGTGTGACACACTCCATTATGTTTACACTCAACTCTATGTGTCTCAACAGTCCAGATTTTTGTAGAACATCCAGATTATTGCTTCATAGTTTTGGTCTGTTCCTCATAACATCTGCATTTCTCTGACAAACCACTGAGGATTTAAATTGCTAAATAATGCATACGTTTGAGTTTCAGGGTTTGTATACTTCAGAAAATGCTTGTTAGCACATCTTGTGAGTCTAGCCACTTTTTAAGTTTATTACAGTAAGTTATGGTCGTATTACTGGCACTTACAATAGAAAGAAACAAAACTTTTTGCTCTGCTGCTGTCATTTGCTGGTCAGTACAGGCAGGTAATACTGTCGAGCACTAGACCCAAGCTTAATAACTTAAGCAGGGGTTGCTTAACAATTGTTAAGGTCGGGTCACACCACTCTGCCATTTAACTGGTTTATGCTTTTCTGGATGTTGGAGCTTAATCACTACATTCCATGTAGTACAAATATTTTCATTATACAACATCATGGTATAAGTAGGGAGCTGGGTGTCTCTTCTTTTACACCCAGCCCCCATTTTGATCCATGACACCCTTGGCTTGCCACAATCCTTAATAAAGCCTGTTATCATGTTTTAATTAGCTTCAAAAAATAAGCTGGGGTGTCAGCTAGAAAGGACCGAATATCATACAGCAACAAGTTTAACATGAAAAATGTAATACTTGAACACCATCATTTCCGTCTCTTACAATTTATTTATTATTTATTATTATTAATTCTTCATATGCCCTATTAGCCTAATCTTGTACAGATCTATTCAACCAAACCCCAAGTACATAATATAAGGTATTTTCCAGAGAAATCCTAATTTATATTTCAGTTTTCAAAATAGTTCACAATTTATGACCATAGCCAACATTTTAGTTTTGCTACTGTTATAATGAGAAAATGACCTCCACTCTATTTCTGTATAATTGCTGCCATGAGCTAAAAGTACAAAGCACAGAGAACAGGCAGCAATGGATGACCAGAAGTACATCTCTTGATAATTACAATGGTAGGAGAAGACCAATATACGTCTTAACATGGGCTATAGGGTGAGAACAGATCAACAATGTTAACTCCACAAAGTCATTCAGGACCTATAAGCTAATAACAATCTTGCTAAATAATGCTATTTAACTGTCTGAAAGGCTTTTTGCGTTGAAATCTGCCACTACAAATAAAATGGTTCAGATTTTCTTGGGCCGCTTCCATTAATAAACTTGTTTTCAAAATGTTACCAAATATCTATCTTTCTTTCACAGAGCTACATGGATAATTTATAAAAAAAACTCTGGCACTTAATTAGCCAAATGTGCTAGAGTAATATATATATATATATATATATATATATATATATATATATATATGGTTTACTATTGAAATGTCGAACGGCACTACATCGACTGTACTATAGTCGAACACGGAAGTTCAAAAATAGTAATGTCGATGACAAAAAAAACAATCTAGGACTGTGTTTTAACATGGGTCGAGGTAGGGGAGATGTTTGTAGTTCTGAATAATACTGAACACCTACCTCGACCCATGTTAAAACCATTCCTAGATTGATTTTTTGACGTCGACATTACTATTTTCGAACTTCCGTGTTCGACTATAGTACAGTCGATGTAGTGCCGTTCGACATTTCAATAGTAAACCTATATATATATATATATATATATATATATATATATATATATATATATATATATATATATATATATATATATATATATGGGTCTACTTTGTTTTATCAAAGTTTCAAAACTTTGAAACCCATATAGCCAAGACCATATGATCAAAGTTTTGAAACTTCTAATACTTGGCATTGAGATTGCCGTACAGTGTGGAACTCAAGATTTGCCATTTTCCTCAGTGTAGTGATAACACTGAAGTCTTAAGACTTCGAATGTTATAATATCGAACCATTTTGATCGAAAGACTATAACATCGAACACTCAGAATAGCAAATTTTTTCCCAGGGAAAAAATCGCTGTTCCGCGAAACATACACACAACACAAGCACAACAAAATAAATGATCCACACACATACACTTCACAAAACCCTACACTAAACCATACATACACTACTAGCTATCCACTTACCTTAACCCAACCCTAACCCTAAGGTCTCTAACTATTGCACACTCATCTTACCCGCTCCCTAACCCTAAAGTCCCTATCGCACACTCACCTTACCTGCTCCCTAACCCTAAAGTCCCTATCGCACACTCACCTTACCCACTCCCTAACCCTAAGGTCACTATCACACAATCAACTTACCTGCTCCCTAACCCTAAGGTCCCTATTGCATACTCACCTTACCCACTCCCTAACCCTAAGGTCCCTAACTATCACATACTCACCTTAACCCAATCTGTTCGCACACTTACCTTAACCCAGTCTGTAACCTTTGCTCCACAGTCAAGGAAATACACAGTCGAGGAAAAAGCAAAGTTGCAGAAACGGCGCACCGAATACTTTCCCTAGTTAAAGTATTTGATATTCTGCCACTTTGCTATTTTCAGCGTTCGGTGCATAGGGTTCGATCTTATAACATTCGAAGTTTTAAGACTTCGATGTTATAATATAGACCCGTGGAGGGTGCAGGGGGGCTTGCCCCTCTGCAAAAATGTGAAGGTAATGTTTTTTGTGTTTTAATGTTTTTATTGTATTTTCGAAGTTTCAAAACTTCGATCATATGATCTCGGCTATATGGGTTTCGAAATTTTGAAACCTCGATAAAACAAAGTAGACCTATATATATATATATATATATATATATATATATATATATATATATATATATATATACACACACACACACACACACACACACACACACACACACACACACACACACACACACACACACACACACATACATCTGCAACAACTGGAGAGGCCAAAAGTACCTTGTAAAGGCTTGTAAAGGCTCCAGGGCCATTAGCCTAGTACACACGTATGAACCTATACAGATACATATACCTGTACATATACATATACCTGTACATATACATATACATATACCTGTACATATACATATACCTGTATATATATATATATATATATATATATACATATATATATATACAGCTTGTCATGACTAAGTATTGCTATTGGCCTGGAAGAGAAATGCAAATGCAGATCCTTTCCCTCCTTTACCAGTACTGCTACAACTGCTCGACTCCATGCTGTAGGAGTACATTTGTAATAATGTCATTATAGGGAATCACTTCAGTTAGCATTCATAATAAATAGTTCTGCAACCCACTGATGGGATGATTTGCACTCCAGTAGTAAGTACTGCTTTACAGTTCCCCAAATTCCTAAAGGAGAACATCTCATTACCTAGGTCTTTTCAGGAGTATGACTCACTCTAATGTGCAGTTGGAAAAACTATGTAGAAGAGCATGTTCATAGGTTCATAGGTTCATAGGTAGGTACTAGGCTATCAGCCCAAGGGCATAAGTAAGCCTAGCCAGCAAGGTTCCCTGGCTTATGCCACCAAAGAAAGTTAAGTTCCTGTGCCGCTGTCAAGCAGAGTCACAGAAGTGGGTGTATTTCCTATTTCCCATCCACTCATCAAGATTTTTCTTGAGGAGTGCTAATAAGGAACTTTGCTTGACATAGATGGGTAGCTTGTTCCAGAGTATGGGAAGTCTCTGGGACAGGAATCTATCCCTCCAGCATGTCCTGTTTATTGTGGTGATAAGGTTTAGGTCCCTAGAGCCTGTAGCTCAGAGGGATTGGGATTTCTTTAGGTGTAGCATGTCCAACAGCTCTGGATAAAGCTGGAGTTTTTTGAGACGGTCAGTGTAGGGCATCTGTTTGAGGACAGTAATCCACTTTGTGAGGTACTTCTGTGGCCTCTCCAGCTGATGTAGATGCCTTATGAGCTACATTCCAAAAGGGGTATTGTACTCTGTAATGGGTCTAATGAGTGCTGAGTAGATGGGAACAATTACCTCTTTTTTCCTGGATGAGAACCCTTTTGTGATGAGGTGTGCCACATAGAAGGATTTCCTGACTACTGTGAAGATGTGATTATCAAAGGAGAGACTACTGACCACCTGGGTCCCAAGGTCTCTTATCACACATTCGGCATTAAGTAGACTGCCGTTTATGTGGTAGTTCATGGGTACAGAGTTTTTACCTAAGGGAATGACAATGCACTTTTTGGCATTGAGCTTGAAGCCATGCCTCTGACACCAGGCTTCTGTCTCAGTGAGACCTTTCTGTAGGATGTCCACATTATTTGGGGACTTGACCATGGCTCCTAGTTTGCAGTCATCTGTGAACTTCATTAGCCAAAGGCCTTCTGTGTTAGCCTGTACTTCAGAGAAGTAGATACCAAACAAGAGAGGTTCCAGGTCTGAACCCTGTGGTACTCCACTTGTCACTGGTTTGAAGTCAGATTTGGAGTCTGCAACTTTTACAGTGTGGGTTCTGTCAGTGAGGCAGTTGGCAACCCATCTTGTGGCATAGAGATTTATACCTAGTTTAGTGAGTTTAGCTATAATTCCAAAATGGGGGATGGTGTCGAAAGCCTTGGCGAGGTCAAGATAGGCTGTGTAAACCACCTTACCCTCATCTGCGGCTTTGTTGACTGCCTTAAAGAAGTCAATCAGGTTCAGAAGGCATGATCTGCCTTTCACAAACCAGAACTAGGTGGGGTCCAGAGTCTGGAGGTTACCAGTGTCTTTGTTTATGAGTTCCATGATGACATGTTCCATGGCCTTGCAGGACAAGCTCGTCAGGCTAATAGGACAATAGTTCCCGGGATCAGTGGTGGCTCCCCCTTTGTGGAGTGGGATAACTATTGTTGTGTGCCATTCAGTGGGCACAAAGCCTAATGTGAGACTATGATTGAACATGGTGCTTTGGTGGGAGCCAGTTCGTTCTGAAGTTCGAGTAAAATGCAGCCTGGGATGTTGTCTGGTCCCATGGATGCTGTGTTTTTGGTTTTAGAGAGTGCAGCTTTTACCTGCATAGATGTGATTGCAGGGACTATGCATTCTTCCTGTATAGATATGGGCCCTTTAGGGGGTGAGAGGGGGGTAAAGTTAGTACTGAACCTATCTGCCAGGATGTTGGCAATATCAGTTGGTTCTGAAATTTTCATGCCATTGTGCTGTAACTCAGAGCACATCTGGGTGTTGCCATTGAGATTCTTGACATAGCTAGAGAATGCTTTATGGCTGCCCTTAGAATCAGTGGCAATTTTGTTTTCATAGCTAGCTTTGGAGGATCTTATAAAGGATCTCAGCTTCTTACTGAAGCTGACCAGGGAGCTCCTCCACTCATGGGATTTTACTCTCTTTTGCAACAGTTTCTTCCTTCTGTTGTAGAGTTTATTTATGGCAGGGGACCACCAGATTGGCTTCCTTTTTTTGGAGGATAGCATCTTGGTTCTGTTTGGGATAGCACAATCCATGCACTTGTGTAATTGCTTATAGAGTGCATTTGTGTAGGATTCAGCAGTCATAACTGTATTGTCCATCTGCATGGGTGTTATGAAGTTCGCCATTTCTGTCTTAAGAAGCATGAAGTTGGCTTTGGTGAAATTTTTTACTGTGGTTTCCTTAATGGTGGGTGGGGGCGGGATGCGGATATCTAGGGTGATTAGCTTATGGTCAGATCTGGCCAACTAGGAGTTGACTTCAGATGGGGAACACTGGTCACTCATGCTGGTAATGACTAGGTCTAGGATATTGTTGCCCCTGGTGGGGGTGTGGATAAGTTGATCCAGGGCAATGGAATTTATGAATTCCAGAAAGCGTTGAGTGAAGGAGTTGGTACATGAGTAGTTTTCCCAGTTAATGGTGGGGTAGTTGAAATCACCCATTATTAGGGTGTTTGGTTGAACCCTAATTTTTTCCAGTATATCAAGAAAAGAGGAGTGGGAATCCTGTGGCATGGTGGGGGATCTGTAGCAAACTACAATTTGGATTGCAGTTTTGCCTAGAGATAGTTGCACTTGGATAACCTCAGATGCATTATGCTGCGCAACTAGCCTGGAGGTGTGGATATCCTTAATGAATATGGACACACCTCTGCCTTTGGTGTTCTGGTCCAGGTTAGATGGCCAAAAACTGTGGTATGAGTTATTTATTTATTTATTTAACATTTGTTGACTGGGAATGTCTATAGTTATAGCCTGGTAATACAGGGGTGCTCTCTAGAGCCTTGAACTAGGACTCAGTCACTGCACAGATATAGATGTTCTCCATTTTAAGGAGTGCCTCGCGTGAATACATTTTGAGATTTAGACTTCTAGCATTGAGTAGCATTACCCTCAGTTTTTGCTTGCCTGTTCCTGTTACGGTGGTGGATTTGTCATTTGAACCTTGCCTAAAAAAAGGCACTATAGGGGCGGCAAGACCCTTAGCCAGTATCCGGAATCCCGAGGGCGACAGGTGCATGCCATCTCTGGTAAAGCATCGTGGTATGTTGATCATGTCATCCCACGCAGACAGATACTGGATCCCCTTAGAATGACACCAGAAGCTTAACCAATTGTTGAAGTCAAGCATTTTGTCCTTGTACTGCAGTATCATTCTGGGCGATGGCAGGATGTAACTCAGGGCTAGGGTCATACCTGCCTGCGCTACAAGATCGGAGAGCTCTTCCATGTCTTTTCATGTAGTCCAGGGAGGTATATCTCAGGTCGTTCACACCAACATGGACAATGACAGAGTCATATTTGTACTTGTTGTGGTGTGACTTGAGTGCGTGGGTTATGTGGCAGATCCTGGCACCCGACAGGCAGCTGACAGTAACCTTCACCTCGTTTAGCCTGGTGAGTGGGACATCAGTGTAGCACCCATGCTGTAAGCCAGGTAATAGGAAGAATGCACAGAGGAACTAACCACCCCACATCAGGACACACCAAGATACATAGACACACAAACAATACCACCACTTGCAATAGCCATTCAAACACAGGCACTCACATGCCCAGCCATCAATGCCACTGTGCTCACATATGCACAGTGGCACAATGACAAACACATGCACACACTACCTTTTGCATACAGTTCTACTTAGCTATACTGGTCATCAGTGTAGAGTGAAGCAGCCTGCACACATTCCCCATACTGAAATGACTAGGGATGTGTAACAAGAATGCTGTACATGCATAACACGTTTGGATCCCTGCCTTGGTCTGAACTTGTGTGGTTACAGTGTCTATGAATCCCAACCTACAGAAGCACTGTAACTGTGCAGTACATAGAGAAGGTTATTGTCATAGACCCCCTCCTACTGCTACTGCTTGTGCATATGGCCTTCTGAACATCCCTGCCGAAACTGTGTAGTGATGATACTATACAACAAGGGGGGGGGGGGGTCTATAAATCACAATGATCTTGCAAAGATTACAGCATGGCTTGGACTCATCTTATATACTTCAAGTGACTACAAATACCCTTCTTTGTTGTTATTTGGTCTCCACATTTTTGCTGAGAAACCTTCGCTCCCTACAGTTTTCCCCAATACCTGTCCTTTCATCACCTCCTAAATTTCCAGTGCAATGAGGTCATCAGTGCATTTGCCTGCTTTTCTGCTACCAGTGTCAGCACAGCTGCTATGGAATCATTATGAATATCATTGTCGTTTGCCTGTCTTCCCATTTAGTGTCAATTGTAAGTAATCCTTCATAAACCTCTAAGGCACTCTCTTCATTCTCATTGGTGGATGCCTAATTAAAACGTTCCTTTCCTTAGAATTTAACCCAACAATACTTATATGCAGCTTTTGCTGATGCTTCGGTGAAAAAAACAAAGCTCTATTCACAGGAGTTATGAATGAAAGTATCTTTTAGTGACTCCTTTGAAAAGTCATACTTCTTATTCAAAATATCATTTGTCTTCTGCTTGATCTTGTTTGCTTCAGTTTTTCCAGTTATATCTACTGAACAAAACTTATTCTCCAGGTCACCTAAGCTTTGTCTCTTTTTCCTTACTACCTGTGAATTCTTTTTCCAACACGTCACCATAGCCTACTTCATTTCTCTCATCTGTTCCATTTTTAGCTTTTCCCATCCCTCAAGAAGGTCACATTCTCATTACTAAGCTTCATGATTGTGTCTGTCACCAACAGTGTATACCATTTTTCCAACCCAGGCATTTGTAAAATAGTAAGTTTTAAATTGTTGATGATCTCTGAAACAAAGGTGCATACGATTCCTTAAATGAGACTCCAAAGGAGTATGATTCAAGATCACAATGAAATATGTATCATGACTGCATATATGTATGTGTGTATATATATATATATATATATATATATTTAAAAGCAAGCATATATATATATATATATATATATATATATATATATATATATATATATATATATAAATATATATATATATTGATGTACTTCATTGTAGATAAACCAAAGATTGTCAGTAAAATGCTCAAGTTCCTAGACATAACTTTAGAGCATGTAAACACAAAATCAAAGTATTTTTGGAGGGAGCTTGCCCCCCCCCCCTCCTGCATCGCCCACATACCCTGCTACTTATCAACTTTGTGGTTGCACAATATCAGGGAAAAGGCAAAATTCCTTCCCTGCTATAAGAGCCATCTCACACAGGTATGGAAATTGATGGTTTTATCAGTCATCTGTGGTCTGCAAAAGAGCTGTTGACTCCTGCATTTTTTGACCCTACTTCACAGACATCCTGCCGGAATGCTTTTATCTCTGTTCCACAACAAGTAATGGGCTTTACTTTTTATGGGTCTTTCACACTGTTCTTACTCCTCAACTATTTTTCTCTCTTTTTTTCTTGCCTAATATTATCTACTATTAGCTACACCCATTCTTGTCATCTACTTTCTCCCTGTGGTGTCACTGTATGCCTTTATATAATTCTCCCTTAAGTGTATTCTTCTTTGCCCAAGACACTTTGTTCCTTCAGTAGAAGGCTATGTTAAGCCTCTCCCAACTCTGAGATAGTTTTTCTCTTGAGCTGCAGTCCTGCATTACTGGGATCAACAAACATTTTTTTCTGATTGTTTATGTTTCTGTCACAGGGGATAAAGCCCCGCTCTACTTAGCCATGGTCTGTGCAGTTTTGCTTCACTAACTACCTTACCCCTTTTCCACCCTCACATCATTTAGTGTATACTTCTCATCAGCCTATCACATCTTCTGCTACAATCAGAATGATATGCTGTCAGCCTATCACATATCCTATCATAATACTATCAAAACTCCCTGGGACACCTATAATTCTGCATTATCGTCTCCTACCCCTTTCAGCCTATCACATTCTAATATAACAGCCATAATCTCTACTCTCTTTCATTTTAAAGACTAGTCATTTCTACAGACACATACCATTTACTATCTCTGCTTTTTAGGTTAAACCACACCACTGTTGCCTTTATTGTTCTAGTTCTACTGGAGTCACCTGTTTTATATTACAATTTCTCCATCTGTTATATTTTATTAACTCTAACACTTCACACTCATCAGCCCTTCTCTTTTCATAGCTTCCCTATATTACCTCATTCTCAGCTATTTCAGTTACTTCAGTGACATGTTTGTGCATTTCCCATTAACCCCCCTGTTATCCTCAACTAATCAGTGTGAATTAGGACTCCTTTCTCTTTTTTTTTCTCTCATATTGCTTTGCAGTACAATTGAATTTGATATGACTCATATCATCCAAGCGCTCTCGTTTCTGAAGTGACCTTATGACCTAACTTCCATCTTGATCTTCACAGAATTACATGTTTTCTAATCTCCTCTTACATTCCATTTCCTTGAACACAAATATATCTTATTCTTCTCTTCATTTTCCACCTTTCATTTCCTAGGTCAGCCTTATTGGCAGGTAGGCTACCTCTAATCTTTGCTATCTCTGTCTATGTTACACTCATCCACACATTCCTTAGCTTCAGGCTAGGAGCAGCTAGGCATTTCATATTTCTTTCCCCCCTTTACTCAGAGTGCATGTATGCTCAGAAGCATAACTATGTTGTCTGCTGCTGGATGTAGCTGCCCGATCTGGTGCTCCCCTCAACTTTAAGTTGAGGGCAAAAGAAAAAGAAAGTCAACTCCTAGTTGAGGACCAAAAAAAATAAAAAAAAAATTTCTGTGGCAATCAATTTGCTAAAAATGTAACACACATCTTTCTGCAGTTAAAATACTACACATGAAGAGCTTCAGTGTTTTAGCAGTGGACACCTGTGTCACATTGGCTCATTCTGCACTCTCCCTAACATGTAAACGTGCTCCCATACAGACAAACCCCACCTAAGAGCTACCATCAGCAGCTTGGATTTGTTAGCTTTTGTCACCTGTCCTGTGGCCACTGGGATCATGCAGTCCTCCACTTACACAGGAACAATTAGATGACTGAGACTGCCATGTTTCTCCCCTAGCATGGGACAGTTGGTGTATACATATTACTCTTACTTTATCTATCTGCCTTTTCTGGTGCATTAACAGCTAACTCAATTGGTTCATGTGGGGTGTAGTCAAGCTTTATTCCTCTATGCCACAGGGCAAGGAAAGCTTCTGTCTATTTTCTCCTTCCTTAGATCACCTAGTCTCTGGAGCCACAGTTCTTATTTCTCATAACTGAAAGCATTATCAGAATGTATAACTCACTTCCTTTGGTGGCAGTAGTTACTTTGATTTACGGTGATGATTACAAGCCAGACTTTTGCATTTGGGAAGGTTCGGGCTATAGATAATGTGCGGCTCAGCTAACCTATTCTTTTTTTTTTTTGACCAGCTACTCCACCCTTTCGTCCCATGTTTTTTGAAAATGAACTAAGGATATGGATGGATTGCACATTCAAACTGGAAGAGATAATCTTCAGATCATAAATCAAATGCTGCTTGACAAAAAAATGTGAACACCAGAACTGAGCTGAAGTAAACCCTGTTAGATACGTGCAAGTTTTATTTTGTAAATGGAAATTTGATTGACATTATATAAAAATGAGTTACTTAGATTTGTGTGGAATATGTCCCTATACTAATGCATTGTCACAATGGCATTGAGAGATATACTGGTAGACAGAGTTGAGACAGAAATATAGTTCCTTTTAAAACTAAACTGATTATTAGCTGGGCTGGATATATTATTATAAATGAACTATAAAAGGCTTTCTCTAATAATGTTTTAAACATGGTGCTGTTTCACTGTTATAGGGAAGAAGGAAGCTCCGTTGCTTTACAACCATATAACCACTTTTTACTGTCTTGCATTACCTTCCATACACCCTTACAGCAGCTATAAGCTCAAGCAGAACTCTAACAGAGCTGTTAGCTGGCTGTAGCAGAACTTGATGCTGCTTTGTCACTAATGGCCCATCGCTGCTCCTGGGTCACTCTGCCAACTCCTTAATTATCTTCAAGGACCGAACTACTCCACAGCCGTGAAGAGCTGCTGCATGAGGCCACCCTCCCTCTGATTGCTTTGTTTTCTTTGTTGTCATTAATGAGACAAGCTAGCCTGATTAGTGTGCATTCTGCCTTCTTAGCATCAACGCATGCTGTATAAAGAAATAATCTCTTGAAGCAGGCTCATCAATGCATCCAAAAGAGCTTCCTGTGAACACTTTAAATTTTCATGTAATACTTTGTATCTCCACAACCAGTTCAGAAAAACAGTCATTTTATCGCAATATTATGTTATACTTCAACATAAATTCAACTTGACCATATAAACACGGGATTAATTTAGTCTGGCAGTCAACAATGAAACTGCACCTGTGTCCATACACGAGTGAAGATCTTTTTCTTGTAAGACTGCTTTGCTTAATGGATTTGCTCACAATAGTACTGAACAGAAAAAACATTACTATCGTGAATAATCCCATCTGTTTTCTCAATAAGGGGTACAACATAATACATAATGATTTGCATTTTATTACTTTTACCTACTGATATTAATTATAATTAGTGCCTCATATTTATTTCTAAATGGCTTAAATGCCTGCTTTTCTTCTCCCTTGATCTGTTGTCAGTCACTATAGAAACCGCAGCAGCTGCCGAACTGTAGAGCTTGGCTCTGCTTCCTGGGTATTATCTGTCTGTGCATTGTCCCATGTGATCTGCCAGCTAATCTCCCACCCGCTGCCTCGGGTGTCATGCCAGACTGTGTAAGATAGTGTTTACTAACATCAGACACATGGCTTCCTTTTTACTAGTGCTCTGCCCAAAATATGTCACTGCTTTTAGGCTGTCAGGCACCGAGCCAGCCTGTCTACAAATGTGCTGAAAACTCTGGGGGCTGCTACTACAGGGACAGTGCCAGATACACTTGGAATAGCACAATGTACTTGAAAGCTTCATGGCATAAGCTACTTTGATTATTGAATAGTGCTACATTTTATTTAATTTAGAAGATTGCTATCAAGTGACATTTTTTGTCTCATGTGTGTGCTTTTGTGTGTTGTACTGCTGTCAGATGCCTTTGATTAAAGTTGCAAAATAGGAAACAGATTAAAGTAACAGGGCTAGTGTTCTTGTTTCTGAAACAGCAGGAGTGATTTTGGCCCACATATTTTATTTTGTGCTCATTCCAAAATATTTTGAGAGAGCAAAAAAAAAAAAAAAAAAAAAAAACATTAAAAGCATCTGTTCTCATTACTGTTTCTATGGCCCAGACAGAAGCAGTACATGCATATGCCAATTTTTAAACCTGGACAGCTGCAGGGGTCAGGAAGAAAATAACTACAATGGCAATAAGCTGTATAAAACAACATAAAACTATAGCCGCAGTGCTACTCATCTGTACCTAGTTCCTTTCATGGACATCACTCACAAAAGATGGCTGGTTCTGGTGATGGTAAATGTCATTAAGAAGAGAAGGCAAGCAGTTTGTGTTATGACTGGTACTATGCCATGTCTATTCACTTGTGCAGTGAGTGTGTATCAATGGCATTTAAGGATAGTGACCTCACCATGTGACTGGTACTATGCCATGTCTATTCACTTGTGCAGTGAGTGTGTATCAATGGCATTTAAGGATAGTGACCTCACCATGTGACTGGTACTATGCCATGTCTATTCACTTGTGCAGTGAGTGTGTATCAATGGCATTTAAGGATAGTGACCTCACCATGTGATAATGTGGGGCTCTTCATGAGAGAAAGTCCCACTTGGTAAAATAACATTTTCTTGCATTCGGATATATGCGGATACCTGGGATTTTTCATTAGTTGCAGTTTACGATTTGTATTATTATTCCAGGCTAGGCACATACATAAAGCTGCAATCTGTGCCACACAGGAAGAAGAGAGGATGGAACTAGGAAAGCAATATTGTTACACATAAATGTCATCTTATGTTATTTCCTGTTGCAACAAAAGATCCATTTTTTCACAAGCCTGCACTGGTACGATGTAGAATTGAATGCTTGTTGTATGTCACTGTAGAAGATAGACAAGATTAGAAATGCATAGACTGTAGCATTACCAGGCTCTGTCTTGTACAGCCTGGGGGATTACCAGGACATTTCATGCATATCTGGCATACAACCCCTGTTGATGCAGGAGGGTTAACATACAATTTTACATTTTACCTGACTTTTTCTGCAGGTCCTGTCCAAAGCTCTCCATCTGGTACTTGCATTATTCTTGAATTCAGTTTCTCTCTTCTATAACAGAGATTCCTGACTTAGTTGTTCTTCATGCCATGCTAAATTTGGGTTTCAGAGTTTGGTTGTGGAAAGGGTGATCCTCTGGGATCAAGCAATTTATGACGCTTTGGTTCACACTTTTGGCAATCTCAAGCCCAAATGTGGGGTACCTCACTACCAGGTTCTTGGATATTTTTATATTTGAGAGTTTTTGCCTCCCTGGATTTGTTGGATGATTGATACACTCAGGGAGAGAGACTACCCAACTTATAAACATTTTTAGAAAGCAGAAATATGTTAAGAGTACTGCAGGAGTATTGCTTGTAAAACATACAGGACTTTTAAATTATCCTTACAGGCCCCTGTGAGTCAGCTTATCAAAGGGCCCCATAATGGAACATTCAACTAGCCAGATGGCACATATTGTTCTATCACAGTGTGAAACAGCAACAAGGCCTCCAGAATCAGCAGCTTTTTGGCAGGCAGTGCCTCAGCAATTTTTAATCTAAATACAAGTTTTAAGTTGCATGTTTCTTGAACTAAAACTGAAGTCCTGGTGACATCAGGAGTCAGTGCAAAGTTCTTGGTATTACATTTTTGGTAACTCGTAACTACTAAGGTGATCTGAATCACTGTTACAGCCATTATGACATAGTTTGCCAATATTTAGAAGGCTCGGGTCTCCTGTGAGTTCTAAATGATTTGTTTCATTCTAGCAGAAGCTGAAAAGGTAACCATAAAGATGATGTTAGGATAAAAACACACCAGTGTTTTATTATATAGGTGCAGGCTATTATTTGGAATGAATACCACCTGCATGTATGTTTAAGCAGTGTGTCAAGCTATTGCATAAAAAGCAGCACTTTTACATTATATGAAATGTCGGGGGTTTGGGCATGATCACTTAAAATTTGTCAAATACCCATAATTAAAATCTCAAAATTATAAAAGGCCAATAGACTTTCTGCTAAACAGAATAAAGAAATATGATTCTTATGACAGAAATGCACATTAAGCCACCAACTGTATGCATATCTGATTTTTCTAATATGTCCTGGAAAGCATGCCAAGTTGCATAAAAAATATGAAGTAATCTGTTGAATGACTTGGACCTTAAGGAATTATAAACAAACAGACCAAGAGTATCTTTTCAAAAACTGAAACATCCTGGGCCCATTTCCAAAAGTTCAGGGCAGCAGAACAGAGTCTGTCCTTCAAGAGGGAGTAATTCCCTGACCCCGCTATCTGCACCACACTCCTACATATGCATGAGGCAAGAGGAGAAGTTAATGATACATAAACTATGTTGGGGAACCTTGGACACTGATCTAGTAATGGATGTCTGTACTGGATACCCACAGAAATCAACCTACATAAGTTCAGGAAATGTTATGGCAATATCACCAGCACACCAATTTTTAATGTAGCATTGCAATTTACTATTAAATGGTAGCATAACCACTGCATTAGTAATAGTTCTCTCTTTCATGTGGAATCATTCAGATGGTTTTTACTTCTGCAGAGATTATGCATATTGACTTAACATATGTTATCAGGTGGTTAATATTTCTTATGCTCTCATACATTCTCTTCTGTTTAAAATGTGTTGCATGTGGTTGGATCTTATGGTATGATGCTAGTGATCTTTATACAGTTTCATGTAGTTCATCCAAAGATACCAAGAAAGTACATGTCATTTATTTCTTCAGAATAGCAATAAGGGGGATACAGTGTCAAAGTGGTTATAACTACTGGTGGGGTGCTCTCTGTGGATGAAAGTACCTTATGATCTTGTCATCTGGTTATTTTTAAATGGTCTTTAATCTGGCTTTGCAGGACAAGTGTGCATGTGTGTGTGAGTTAAGTTGGAATACTTTGACTACTGTGTGTTTGTGTGTAAAATGTGAGTTTGATTATTATTATTATTATTATTACTATTATTATTATTATTATTACTACTACTACTACTACTATTATTATTGTTACTATTATTATTATTATTATTACTATTATTATCACTACTACTACTATTATTATTATTATTACTATTATTATTATTATTATTATTACTATTATTACTATTAATATTATTATTATTATTATTATTATTATTATTACTACTACTACTATTATTATTATTACTATTATTATTATTACTACTACTACTATTACTATTATTATTACTATTATTATTATTATTACTATTGTTGTTATTAATTTTTTGATACAAACATCTGAGAAGGATGCAATCAACAACGTAGCTATAATTCCTGGGTTTGGGGATGTCTGTGGATATAAATGGACACCTGGTATGCCACTGGCCTGATGCATTTTCAATGAGTGCGAGTTTCAGTGCTTTATTAAGGGGTGTGACTTTCAAGGCTTGACAGTTGCTCAGGGTAATGCTGTTTTCAATATGAGACTGTTTTATTTAGCATATGGTCAGCAGTGTTTGTGGCATAAAATCTGAAATGAAGGTTTTAAATCAAATCTCTGTAATCACTGTAAAAGTAAAGAAGAAAATAGTATGTAAACTAACAGCTTTAAACAGTATTTATGGCAATTAGGGAGAAACAGCCAAGGTATGGGACACTGGGGGTCCTGGTCCATCACTCTGCCTAGGACTCCATTTGACCATGATCTGGTTCTGTTTGCAATGGAATGTCACGCAACTCACCTGGTGCACTCAGTCCCCTGCTGCTATTTGCCATTGCAGCCTTGATGTTCCTGGGTGGCATTAATGTAGATGTTGCCACCTTTGCCTCTGATTTCTACTCCTACTTAAATAATTGTATTAATAAGCCCTGCTAGACAGAGGTCCAGGGAAGTAAATAATGTGGGAAGAAATGGCCAAGGAATTGTTATGGCTAGGCTTGTATAGGCCCTAGGGCCGATAGCCTGGTATCAACCTATGAACCTATGAAGACAGTCCCTATCTGCACTGAGTATAACAAGAAATTTTAAAACAAACTCCTGTGGTGGAATACCCACATATATAATTTGAATTATAAGAAACAGAAACTACTTAATGCGTATAAGAGCTTTTATTCTACTTACCTTAAGAATACACTTAAGCTAACTAATGAAGAAGATTAGGGAACCATTAGGAAGCTGAATGCTGAATATGAAATTAAAATAGCCATGAAAACTAAAAAATAACTATAAATCTGCATCTATGTCAGTAAATTAAGAATTAACACCCATCAGTGTTCATATCTTGTCCACAATAATACTGTCTTCCCAAATGAAACAGCTGATATCTTAGCTAACGAATTTACTAAAAAATTTATTCCACCTACATTTATAGCTATTCCACAGAAAATGACTATGGAATAAGTTCTCTCAGCCCACTCAGAAAATAAGAGTACTTCATCCATGGGCCAGATAGCATACCAGGTTGCCTGATTATCAGTGCTAAGTATGGCCTTTCTGAACCTCTACTCAACCTCTTCATCTAAGCCGCCCCATTGGTTGCATCCCTGAAGGCTTGAAAATGTAATGTCATTATGCAAGGGTGGCCCAACCACTGACCCTGGTAACTATAGCCCCATTAGTAATAAAAGAAACAACCTTGGCAATGTACTATACAAATTTAATCACAAATAAGCAAACCTTTAAGGTTTACATCAAACCCTTCCTCAGTGCAAGATAAAAAAACATTCAATCAACCATATTTAAATACAAATACCTATTAAGCACAGCCAATAAAATAGCACAATTAATAAACAATAATCTTAAAGAAATATAGTTTCTATAAACATTTATAAAAATGTATTATTTTAAACAGATTTGTTTGTGTCTTAAAACAGGTTTAAGAGTTACCATCTGGTTTATACCGGGGGGCAATCTGCTTGTAGCTCTAAAATCCATTGATATTCTTTAAACTCAAGCATATTATTTAGATTGTCTCCCCTTATATTTCTATGTATAGTAGTTATTACTCTGAAGGTAAACGTGTTGCGAACCATTTTCAGAAATATGTTTAGCTAATGCATTTGTTAAAATATTCCTCCTAATATCTGATTTATGCTCAGTTATTCTACCTTTTAAACATCTTGTGGATTTGGCAACATAAAAACTTGGACACATGTTGCATGTTGCAAGATAAATACATATTATTTGTATTACAAGTTGAAAAACATTCAAATGTGTATGTGCTATCCGTAGAAGGATGTACAAAATTACAATCACTATTAATAGAAGTACAACAACTATAATTATGGCAGGGATAGGTACCATTCTTTGCGAACTGTACAGTTGTTATAGTACATTTAACATCTTTATAACAAAGCATCTGTTTCAAGTTCAAACAGTTACGATAAACAAATCTTGGTTTATTGTCTATAATATCTTGTAAATCAGGCAAAGTTCTTAAGATACCCCAATTATCCATTATTATTTTTCTCACACCGTCTCTGCATCTACTATAAGTAGTAGGATAGCGAAGTGTGTTTTTTCTGCTTGGTCTATCTCTTATATTTCATAATTACTGAAATATGGTCTAGCTTGAGTATCTCTCATTGCCATGATATACTGATTAATACTGTGTAATAGGTCCTGGTCATATCCCCTAGCTCTAAATTCACTTGTTGTTTCTTCTATTTGTTCATTACATTTGTCCATATCTGTATTTAATCTATAGGTGCATAAAAACTGCCCCTTAATAATACCCTTAAAAACATGTGGGGCATGCATACTTGTATAATGTAGATATTTATTCGTATGGACAGCTTTTTTATGGACAGATGTCTGTAAGTTGTTCTCATCAGATAATAAATTCACATCCAAAAAATGGATGTTATTGGATGAGGCAGACATTGAAAAATGTAAACAACTAGTGCTAATATTCAAAAACTCAACAAAGTCTGTTAACTCTTCATGACCACCCTCCCAAATAAAAAAAGACATCATCCACGAAACATTTGAAGAACGTAACCTTATGTGAAAAATGTGCTGGACCATTATTTATAAACTCAGTCCCCACTTATCTAATACTAAGTTTGCATAAGTATTAGCAATTGGGGTACCCATTGCCACCCCTGATAATTGATGGTAAAATGTATTATCAAAAACAAATATATGATTATCTAGTAGAATTTCAAGAAGTTCGGGTGGCCATGGTGGTGCAGCAGTGAATGCTGTCACCTCTCAGCAAGAGGTTCTCTGGTTTGATCCTCGGCTGGGGTCCCTTCTGTGCAGAGGCTGCATGTCCTCCCTGTGGTCGTGTGGGCTTCCTCTGGGTGCTCCGGTTTCCTCCCATATCCCAAAGACATGCTGTAGGTGGATTGGACATTCTAAATTGGCCCTAGGCGTGAGTGCATGCATGTGTGTTCCTTCCGTGGAAGGTTGGGTGCCGGGCTGGCAACCTGACACTGTAAAACTCCACTACCAATCACGAGCAGACAGATGATCCGCTGTGGCGACCCCTAAAAGCTAAAAGAAGAAGAATTATAAGAAGTTCACAGATGGTTTGTATCTGCCTACTAGGTAGACTGCCATAATTACAAAGTAATTCCCTAACTGAATTTATGCCATATTTATTGGGAATCAGTGTGATTTTATATCAAGTACAAAAAACAAAAGAGGAACACTTCTAGTTGTAAAAACTGATGTAACTGTTTCAAAAAGTCACATGTATCTTTAATATAACTCTTCACGTACTTACGGTATTTATTTAATATATCCTGTAAATCCAAGGAAATAGGTTCAGTAGACCAACCTCTGCCCGAAATAACCGGTCGCATAGGCGGTCTTACAATTGATTTATGTACCTTAGGTATCCCAATTAAAAATGTATTGCTGGACAAGAAACTGTAAAACAATTAAAAATATCAATATCTATGTCATTCATGACTTGTAAATCAAAAATCAATATATTAATAGTGTTAATAATTCTGTTAGCATCCACAACAGATATCTCTTTAAAAGCGGACTGATCAGATAAAATTTAATATATAGCTTCCATATAGTCACTCCTATTCATTAAAACAATTGTCCCTCATTTGTCAGCTTTTTTATAATAATACTGTCATTCTCATGTAAGCCTTGTAATGCTTGCCACTCATCCTTGGTTAGATTATACATTTTTTAAACGTTTTTCTTCTTATTATAATACCTACGTAAATGTAATTCACAAACATCATAAAATGCAGTTACCACAGGATGACTAAAAGGTATAAAAGGACTTGCTCGTTTAGGACAATCAGTTTGCATTGCAAGGTTATCTTTAAAAATAAATTTCAAGTTAACATTGCATGTGAACATTTTTAAATCAGTTAAGACTTCGGTCACATAATCAACATTTGCAGGTACAAATTTCAAGCCTTTGTTTAGTAAAGATAAGATTACAGGGGTAAGGGCTAGGCTTGACAAATTAATAAAAGAGTCATTCATTCTAGTACCTATTGTTATGTTTGTTGTTGCATTTTGCTCCATGTTTGAGGGCCACTCTGTGATCTCCCTCTCCTTCTCTGTTGTGAGTGCCTTCTTGATAATCCCCGTTTCTTCACCTTTACCTTTTCTGGTAATTTTAGTTGAAAACTGATGGAACCCTGTTGAAAAATCTGTCATGTTATTGCTGGAATCAATTGTTGTCACCGGTCTAACCGACAAAGCTCCAAAGGCAGTACCTGGTTCACTGGCAGTGTTCTCATTGGTCGAAACATTAGCATTATTCAGAGAGGTTTGTGTCTGATTTAAAGGCACACTTACATCATCAAGGGCATACCTAGAGTCTGTTCCAGCAGTATTACTAGCATCATTCACATTGTCAATAATATATGACCTTTTTACAAATTTCTCTTTTGGCCAGGGAAAAATGTGGCCACTAGAGAAAGCATGAATATCTTTATTCAGTTTCTTACATTTGGTATTTTCTGACTGTCGATTGTATTTAGATATCCTTTCCAACGTTTTGTCATAGTCAGAAATATGAGATGAAAAGGCCCCATTAGTCTCACTAACCTCATATTATAAAGCTATGGGGTGCATTTTCTCAGACAAAATTAATCTGGACATTGAAAAGCTCTTATCCCTAGACCTTCATCCATTTAGCTTGGTCAAAGGAAGGCCCTGCATCTTTAACCTCATTAATTTCTTTGAAAAAGTAACCAAAGCATTTTATAATGGTTATGCAGTACACACATCATATCTAGACCTGGCCAAGGCCTTTGACACTATTTCCTGTGCATGCATTATTGATAGACTTGTAAATCTGAATATAAATTCTTATATTGCATGTTGGATAGCTAGCTGGATGTTTGACAGAACTCATGTGGATATAGTCATAGGTGCCACTTCTAAAAGCAAAAGTTACCAGTGTTATACCATGGAGCTCAGTTTTGGGCCCCTCCTATTTGGTATCTACTTCTCTGACCTTCAGCCCAGCCCTCCTGGCCTATGATTAATAAAGGTTGCAGACAATTGTAAATTGGGTGTTGTTATTTGATCCTCAACTGACTCACAATTGCTCCAACCAGGGCTGGATCCAGCACAATGTGACCTAGGCAGTTCTCTAGGTCCCAGTGCTTGCTAGGGGGGCTGACTAAGCCATAAATGGAAAAAACCCTCTTCCACTTGGCTACTTGGTATGCATAGTACAACCATAAACAGAAAATCCCTATCACTTGACTAATCTATTTTTGATGCTCTTAACTGTGCTGTATGCAATAGCTAGAACTTCTTCATTAACTCAATAGTTCCTGTCAGATAAACACAACTTTAAATCTTAATGCAAACCAGTACAGCCATTGAGTGAGCCAGTGAGAGATACTATCCTGCAGTTCAGTAAAGCAACCCTTGGTCTTTTTAAATTAAAACAAACAACCCCCCCCAAAAAAAAAAAAAAAAACAGAAACTGAAGTTTTCATTGAAGAATATGTGTGTGTTCCTGGAACTAACTAAAGCAGCACACAGTCTTTTTCATAAAAAAAAAAAAAAAAAAAAAAAAAATACAGATTCTGAGTTTGCCATTACAAGAGTGTGTGTGTAGAGTGTATATTCATGTGTGTGTGCATGTGTGTGCTCATGTGTGTGTCAGTTGCCATTGAAAAAGTTAGTGTGTTTTTTGTTTGCCTGAAGAATGGCATGCTTGGGGATTCTGCTTCCATCTGACTGAATTCTGTTAGAACAAACAGCTTGTATTCTGTCACCCTGTTATCCTGCTTTCATTCTGCTTGCTTCTCCGAGGTTGAGACGTATTTGTAGTCAGGATGAGAACTATATGACTGAAGCGGAAAAAATGGATGACAGGTTCATTAGAAGGGGGTATGATAGATCCCATATAGCTAGGGAGAAAAATGTAGCTCTGAATATAAAGAGAGAGGTTTTGTTAACAAATACCCGGGAAGTAGAATCTGAACCTGTTAGGCTTAAGAAATGGGGTTAGACTAGTTACCACATATGGTACGAACCATTATAAAATTAAACAGGTTATTGAAAAACACTGGCATATTTTAAAATCTGATGATTTTTTTGACCAGTGTCTAGTAGGTGACCAGTGTTCTTACAGTTACAGATGAGGTAGGAATGTAGGTGAATACTTCTCTTGGTACAAAAGAATGGATGATACTAGGGGACCTAAGAGGGTTAGCACTCTGGTGGGTTGTAATAGTTGTGGTAATTGCGTTTACTGCAAAGTTATATTTAAGTCCAGATCTTTTAATTCTGTTAATACTTCGAAAGTTTTTGACATTAGGTATCTTATTGCATGTCGGACAGAAAGGGTAGTGTATATGGCAGTTTGACAATGTGGAGCATTCTATATAGGCCAGACTTCTAGGGCCTTTAAGAACTGTATAGTGATACATCTGAATGACATAAACGGTAAGAGATCTAGAAGTGCACTTTATGAGCACAAGTTAGAGCATAACTCTGCACATTTTGTGTTTGTTGGTATTGATGTGGTATGGGGCACTGATTTGTCTAGAAATATCAAACATAAGATTTTAGATAAAAAGGAGGTTGTGGATAGTGAATTAGGGACCATTTATAAACCAGGTTTAAATGAGCATATTTAACATTTGAAAATAGATTTTTTGAAAAACTAAACGTGTGTAGATGTTTATAAGCTTTATGTATATGTATGAGTATATTTATTTATTTATATACACATATTTTTATATGTATATGTGTGTAAATATGTTGGAGCTATAACACATGTATATTTATTTTCTAAAAAGTAATGATATTTTGTATGTAACACTGTACTGAGAAATGTTTATATGGGGGTGTGACTTTAAATGAATGACTATTTAAGAAGCAGTGAGAAATGGATGTACTTACACACTGATGACGCCAAGGGGCGAAACCGGTCTGTTGAGTCACTTGTTCCTGTGTGGAGTTGCTTGTTCCTGATGCTGCTGTATGGCAGCTAACTGCTTTATGTGCTGTTGCTTCCATTAAACTTGAATTATTTGGATTGTCATATGGACTGACTTTTTGAAAGTATTCTGGAGGAGAATATTTATGCTGGACCTTTGGTGGTATATATATATATATATATATATATATATATATATATATCTATATATATATATATATATATATATATATATATATTTTTACTATCAAAATGTGGAATGGCATTTACGTAAAATTGGAATGGACAAATGCGTCTTTTCCAGGTTCTGTGATATCATTCTGAAAATGTTCGAATACACAATAAGGAATGGTAGTGTATATGCATTTGATGTTCTGATAACATATCGCACTACATTGGGATCAAGAAATTTACCCTTTTCCTCACTGTAGTGCAATCTCGGAGTTTGAGTATGCAATTTGCAGGGAGCGTGGGGGCACACCACACATGGGGGGTGCAGGGGGGGGCTTGATCCCCTGTAAAACTATAAACACTTGTGCTGTAGATGTTCAATTCGTACGGCAGCTTCAGCACAAATGTGTGTGGGTCTGACGTCACCGTCGGACAGTCTGAATTTGGTTGAATATGGACGTCATGGTGATGATTTTCGACATTCCGTTAAAGTGACAGTGCCAAATTCGGAATGTCAGTTCGATGAAGTTAGTACATTTTTATTATTTTTTTTTTTATTTTCAAGTTTTTGATAGTAAACCTATATATATATATATATATATATATATACATGGTTCCCATTCGACTTCTTACATAGTTGACACTGAACATAAAGACTTCAATTTCAAACTGCTGGAATATCAAAAACCACAAAGTAAGTGTTTCTCAGAGCCTGAGGTACAATAGGGGAGTGGGATTTTGCCCTTTCCCAGCTGTAGTGCAATCCAGGAATTGGCAGAGATAATTAGCAAGGTGTGTTGTGGGTCACAGAAGTGCATGCACTCTGCAAAAAAGTGATTTAAACTTTTTTTTGATGTTATGGTGGTTTGATATTGTGGTCTCGATGCTTTTAGTGTCGACTATGTGAGTGCTTGATGTTGTGAGATTTTATATACACAGATATAGATTTCATCCAGTTGGTCACATGTGTGTTTGGTCAACAGCTGATTTGTCATTCATAAACAATCAAGTAAACTGGTCAACATCTGTCTGAGATCTAACAATTCCTGTGGTTGGGGTATATGCCCTTACCCTGTGTTTTTGCAATCTCAGAGTTAGTATATACAATTAGAATGGGGTGTAGGGTGTGGGGAGGGCTTACTCCCCTGCAAAAAATAATATTTTATTTGTTTGTATACCTTTTTGCATGCTGAGGCTGTTTCTTGGCTCATGCTTAATTGTTTTGTTGATATACACGGCTTTGACCTAAAAACATTGATATTTAGTGTGTTGAAGATGAGTGATATTCAGTATACATGAATACACCCATATATATATATATATATATATATATATATATATATATATATATATATATATATATATATATATATATATATGTATATATACATAAGTATATGAATGTACTTTAAACAGTGAGAAAGCCAAATGTCAACATGCATAATGGCACAAGAAATAAAACGAACAGTTACATTGTAATGTGCATACTGTAAGAAATAACCTTAGAGCATGCATGTCTAAAACAATGGCCCCCTGCATTCCTACCATTCCTTCTAATTATATATTATAGGTTTACATGTTCATATTCAGGTACTGGGCTAGCTGCTCTTGCAGCCATGTTAAGCCCAGCCAGTTTCCCTTTTTGTGCTCAAATTACTCTATCCCTTTTGGTTAGAAATTGGTCTTACCCATCCTGTGGTTGATAATAATCTGTTACCCCTAATGAGAATAACTAGGATCATACCACAGATAATCCGATGGGACACATATATGGGATAAAGCATTTAGGAGCTGACTCTGCCCATTAGTAGTACAGGGGGCAGTCCTGGGGTCAGTGTTCTGTTTCCCATCCATAGGTCCAAGTTGCTTTTCAGTGTGGACAGGGATGATCTTTATTTTATGTGCTTTGGGAGTCTGTTCCAGAGGAGAGGTATTCTATGTCAGATATACCTGTCTCTTGAAACTGTTCTGTTGATGTTGCATAAGCGGTTCAGATCCCTTGACTGAGTATTTCTGATGCTATTTAATTTGCTGATGTACAGTAAATCCATCAGTATTGGGACAGAAAATGCCTTGTACTGTACACCAGACACAGATCACTTCTTAGCAGTCTATAGGATACCAAATATAGTGACAGGACTCTGAGTCAGTCCCTGTAGGATATGTTGTTTAGGCCTTGCATCCGTTTAGTAAGGTATCTATGTGGGCATTCCTGTTGTTGCATGTGTCTGGACAGATACTTGCTAAAGGGAGCATTATATTTAATGACTGGCCTAATACAGACTAAGTAAAAGTGGAAAATGATATCCCTAGATCTAGACACAATCCCTTTGTTTATAAACGGTGCATTATAGAAGGACTTTCTTACAACAATGGACACATGTTGGGTAAAAATTAGGTCACTGTCCACGTAGGTTCCAAAATCTTGAACAAATGGGTCAACATTTAGGGTGCATCGGCAGTGTGGTAGTTCTCTGCTGTAGGTGACTTCCAAAAGGATCCAATAATGGATTTTTTGGAATTTATGATTTTCACACCATTTATTTATTTGGGACAAACATAGCTTGCAGTCATCTGCAAATTTAGTCAGTCAGAGCCCTTTAGTACTGGCTTTTACTTCAGAAAAGAAGATTTCAAACAGGAGAAGTTCCAGCACAGAACCATATTATAAATGAGACTGAACAATATCAGGGGAAAGGGGATATTGCCCATCCCCGGTACTGTACTGATCTTGTATAACTGTTCACAATCTGTTTTATTGAGCAAAGTGTGTTGACAAAACAGATGTTGACCATATGGACAGTCAGCTAAAAGAAAGACTTTGAAATACAGATCTATATATCTATATCTATATATAATTTTATATATATATATATATATATATATATATATATATATATATATATATATATATATGGGTCTACTTTCATAGACCGAACGTACAAATCGCCGACACACATGTTCCCGACCCCAAACAACCGAAAACACACCACACCAACAACTCAACATACCGAACACCACAACACCGACACAAAAACGCCAACTACACATTGCACACAACAACATATCCACTAACCTTAACCTAAACCCTAACCCTAACGTCCGACACTACCGCACACTAACCCAACCCGCACCCTAACCCTAACTCACTTAACACACCCCTAAACCTCAACACCGTCACTATTGCACACTCACCCTACCTGCACCCTAACCCTAACTCACTTAACCCACCCCTAAACCTCAACACCGTCACTACCGCACACTTACCCTACCTGCACCCTAACCCTAACTCACTTAACCCACCCTAAAACATTCAGCCCGTCACTATCGCACACTCACTCCACCCGCATTCTAACCCTGACACACTTAACACTACCCTACACTGCTCTACGTCACTTCCACACACTTACCTCACCGGAACCCTTAGTCCGACACCACTGCACACTCACCTTTCCCACACCCTATCCTAACATCCCTTACTATCGTACACTTACCTGTCCGCTCCCCAATACTACATCTTTCACTTTCGCACACTTACCGTGCGGCTCACGCTGCCGTTGTCGGTCTCTCAGCCGTCGGGATATCGCGTTTTCGGTAACCTACCTGTTCGGTCGTTCCGTCTCGGTCTTCCGGGTGTCGGTGACGTGGCGCTTCGGTCTATGAAAGTAGACCCATATATATATATACATATAAACACACACACACACACACACACACACACACACACACACACACACACACACACATGTATGGGTGTACCTGATTTTAAGAAAATCACCCATGTTTGACTTGTTGACTGCAAAAATATTGACCACATAGGGTTAACAACATGGAAGTCACCACCACATTATGCATGCTCTGAGAAACAGCCTTGGTGCATACAATTTCAAACTTAAAAAAACAAAAACTAATTAAACATATAGATATATGTGTCTATACAATATGCATATGATAATGCTTGACAGGGGTGGTGTTACAGGGAAATAACTGACTGTCCAGAGGTATTGCAAGGCCTGATACCACAGTAATAGTGTGTCAGTGTCTGTGTATAAGTGACAGTGTGTATGCATGTGTGTGTGTGTGTGTGTGTGTGTGTGTGTGTGTGTGTGTGTGTGTGTGTGTGTGTGTAACAGTCCATGCACAAGTGTGCATATATGTGTGGGGACTACAGAGATACCTCTGTGCACTGATGACTGTCCACGTTTCTGTTTTTTTTTTCCTTTTTTACACCAACATGGCAATACTGGTATTCAGTTTTAGGAATTACTCTTCTTTCAAGCTGATAGATCAACACATAGCAGTCAACCCTTTTATAGGACTGTGTACAGTATCGATGAATATCAAGATGACTGTTTAAGAAAATAAAGTTTTGTATATTTTGTTCTAATAATTTTCTTAATGCCAAAGTTATATTAACATATTCAAGATGCACTTCAAATAATATTGCACCACTCAAACACATCTCACAAGAGCCTGTTTGTCCTATACTTTCTCAGTATCTAGGTTTAAGCTTTCACATGTTAAGATATAGACCCATATAGCTCATTTCTGTAATTCATTTTTTTAATTAGCTTGTCTACCATACCTGGTTAATATCTGCACTAGCTTTACCCAACTGGCCCATTCATTTCATGTGGGATGACTGCCAGGCATCCTTGCGTTAGGCAAGAGGTTTACAACCTATTCATTCTTGCTAGGTGTGACTAATTAACCCAGTTTTTTCCCCTGTGTCAAAAATCAGGTGGTAGGGAGTGGGTCAGCTTTCAGGTCCTACTGGTCAACCTGCCCTCTCCCTTGAAAATTTCCTTCACTATGGCAACTCATATCTCAAGTGTACTTCATTATGAGGAACGTTCCTTATTTTAATTCTTAAAAAGTCCATGATCTTCATTGTTTCACATAAAAATGGTCTGTAACACATTCATTCAGTGTTAAGAATGTTATAACTGATATCCATGGTAAATAATACTGAATCACATCAATTCAGCAAAATAGCTTTTTTTTAGCCTTAAGTAATACTTCTTAGCCACCCTGTGAGCTTCCAAGTTGAAATTGCTAGTAAGCTGTTAGTAAGTGTTCCATATTCTGTTAATTTGTTCCACATTGTAAGAGTCAGTGTTCCACATGCTAGAAATGGAAGGTTGAGAGCTATACTGCAATTCTGTTGAACTCCACTCAGTACTTTCTGCTGCAGAAAGCATGCCTCTGAATACTCAGCCAGGACATTTCCACAGGAGCAGCATGTGCTTGACAGGCTTGTGCTCCATAGCTGTAATACTCAGTGTTCCCTGAAGGTGTCACCCAAGTGATTAGATGGGGGTCTATATTAAAATCCCGAAAGGCCTTAACAGCAAATGTATGTACATCGACACATAAAGGTCGATGTACATAAACATCAAAACACATATGCGGCGAAAATCACAATGCCAAACATGTTTGTTTAGCCAGCAGTGTGATTGTGGTGATAAGGAAATATATCCTTTCCCCCACTGTAGTGCGGTCTCAGAGTTGGTATATTTAAGTAGGGGGTGTGGGGTGGCACAGGGGGGCTTGCCCCCCTGCAAAAGTGGGTTAATTTCAATTGTTTATGTTTGTTTAAACGTACCTGTGAGGCGCTCTTGCTTGATGTAACACGTTCGGCATTGTGATTTTCACCAATTGTATGTTTCGCTGCTTACGTACATTGATGTTTATGTCTCAATGTACATACATTCGCTGTTAAGGCCTTTCGGGATTTTAATATAGACCCATTAGATGCACCTCCCTCCACCAGAGGATGGATGAGGTGGCTGTAGCCATTCACTTTCTTCCATCCTGCCATGACTGTTCCACGTGATCCATTTGCACTTGTTTCTTTCCTGTAACTAGTCTAGTGCAGATACAGATTCTTAGTTTTAGCACTTGAATTTGCTTATTCGTGCTCAGCACTTGTTCAGAACTTGTTGTAAGCACTAAATAAGCTACTAATTACTATAGCACTCAACCTTCCTCATTACCTAGAGGAAAACAGTTTTTGCACTTACTTTCCTCACTTGCTTAGAGAAAAACAGCTCTTGTACTCTCTTTCCTCACTTATCTAGAGGAAAATGTTTTTTTATTCAGGCATGTCCAAGGGTCAGCTTTGAGTGTTCTCTCCTGTCTATCTGATGAATCTGGGCATCTTGGGGCAATGTAGAAATTGCCTCATGTACTCAGACAACCCTCTCCTCCTACCACTCAACACTACAACCTGTGAGAGATGCACTTATCTCTCAAACTGGAGGTAAAGCTTTCTCCAACCAAGACTGAACTTGACATTCAAGAGGAGAATGTAAACACTTGCACCACACCACACTTATCACATAGTCTCACTGAATCTACACCACCAAAATCCACACATAGAAACACAAAAACATTCACAGAGGCTCTCAATAATAATCTTCCCAAGCAACAGTGACCTCCAAAGCAGAAACGCAAGCAACTTCTACCCCCCCAACATAACCCAAATGACACATAGCCCACAGACTCAGTGTGCCACTCAACCACAGCCCATAAGGCAAAACAACGTATCCAACACACTAGTCATAGGTGACTCTATAGTCAGGCACACTGATGTCCCACTCACCAGGCTAAACAAGGACAAGGTTACTGTCAGCTGCCTGTCAGGTGCCGGGATCCGCCACATAACCCACGCACTCAGGTCACTCCACAACAAGTACAAATATGACTCTGTCATTGTCCATGTTGGTGTGAACAACTTGAGACGTTCCTCCCTGGACTACATGAAAAGAGACATGGAAGAGCTCTCTGATCTTGTAGCCCAGGCAGGTATGACCCTAGCCCTGAGTAGCATTCTGCCATCACCCAGAATGATACTGTAGTGCAAGGACAAAATGATTGACTTCAACAATTGGCTAAGCTTCTGGTGTCATTTTAAGAGGATCCAGTATCTGTCTGCTTGGGATGACATGGTTGACAGACCACGATACTTTGCCAGAGATGGCCTGCACCTGTCACCACTGGGATTCTGGATACTGGTTAAGGCTCTTCCCACCCCTATAGTGCCTTTTTCAGGCAAGGTTCAAATGACAAATTTACCACCGTAACAGGAACAGGCAAGCAAAAACTGAGGGTAATGCTACTCAATGCTAGAAGTCTAAATCTCAAAATGCACTCCCTCGAGGCACTCCTTAAAATGGAGAACATCGATATCTGTGCAGTGACTGAGACCTGGTACAAAGCTCCAGAGAGCACCCCTGCACTACCAGGCTATAACTCATGCCACACTTTTCGGCCATGTAACCTGAACCAGAACACCAAAGGCGGAGGTGTGTCCATATTCATTAAGGATATCCACACCTCCATGCTAGTTGCTCAGCATAATGCATCCGAGGTTATCCAAGTGCAACTAACTCTGGTCAAAACTGCAATCCAAATTGTAGCTTGCTACAGATCCCCCACCATGCTTCAGGATTCCCACTCCTCTTTTCTTGATGTACTGGAAAATATTAGGGTTCAACCAAACACCTTAATAATGGGTGATTTCAACTACTCCACCATTAACTGGGAAAACTACTCGTGTACCAACTCCTTCACACAATGCTTTCCGGAATTCATAAACTCCAAGGCCCTGGATCAACTTATCCACACCCCCACCAGGGGCAACAATATCCTTTTTTTTTCAAATAATTTTTATTTTTCCATAATAAAAACAATGCATACAGAAAAATAGAAAACATTGTGATTATGAACATTGTGATTAAACATTGAATTATCACATGTTGTTATGGGCTTGAGGACATTTTAACAATGATAAAAAAAAGGAAAACAGAGATACAGAAGGCATTGTAATCTATCTACAACCAAAAACACTTATATACAATATTTACAAATTAACGTGCTACCAGACCTATAAAGAGACAATAAAGAGGGGAAGAAAAAGAGAGTTATGAGAGTTGGCAGTGGATCTCCGAATAATAACAGGGATAAGGATATGCATTTCACAGAACATAAAAAAAAAAGAAGACAATGATATGCAATAACAAGGAATTATTCACTCAGAATTAAATCAATTAGACATTTCCATAATTTGCTGAAATAGGCTTTCTTCCTAGGTCCATTTATAATGAACTTATGAGCAGAAATATGTTTAATTGCCACCTCTTTGAAACCCCTCCAGCAGAGTTTAGTGTGATCCATCCAGTTATTTGTGATGTATAGTTTGATAAGGGAGCAAAGAGTAATTAAAATGTGGAGTTCTAGTTTAGGCAACTTGGAGGGGGGATATGGAGAATGGCTGTTTCCCATGAAAGTGTGGAGTTATAGTATCCCATTTTCTGCAGACGAACTTTTAGAGAGCACCAGAGTTTATGGGAGTGGTTGCAGTACCACATAATGTGGAGTAAATAAGCTCTCGGATAGGGGCAACAAGTGCATGAGGGGGATAGATTGGGGTTACATTTATTGAGTGTTACAGGAGTGTAGTAAGAGTTGTTGTTCAACATCAGTTGGGTATATAAGAGTTTTTTAAAAGGGGAGAGTTCTACAGTAGTTTTTATAACTGAAAGTTTTTGTTCCTCTGTAATGGGGGAACCTTGGTTATCCCAGTAGTTAGAGAAAAGGCAATTAGATTTATATAATAAGGAGTTCAGTAATCTGTAAGAGGATGAAATTGTTTTTTTAGGGCTTGAAACTGCAGAAATGATTTCACCTAGTTTGTTGATTTCCTGAGGATTGGGAGAGATATTGATAAGTTGTGAAGATATAATCTCTCTTAGTTGCCGGAGAATAACTGTGTATTTGTTATTGGCCTTAAGAATTAAACGTAGCTCGGCAAGAGTTTTAGCCCTATATTTAAGAATATCCCATACATTAAGATCTTTGATGAGGGGGAATTCAGTAAGGTCAACCATTTTATTATTGATCTTGAGGTTTGGGTTGTGATGTAGTGGTTGGAGAAGGGGTAAAGTATTTTCAAGGTTGATGTCCTTAATCAGTTTTTGGAAAAGCCTGATCTTGTGTTTCAGGGTGTGAGATAGTTTAGAGTTGTTCATGGAAGTAGAGGATAGAAAGGGGATAGCTTTCGGGTTAATTTTGTAGGAGATGATGTGATGATGCCATATTTTCATCCAAGACGGATAGTGAATATGAGCTTTACTATTTAGATTTGAGATAGACCAAACCCTATTAGAACAGATGATCGTGTAGTAAAGTTGAAAATTTGGAAGGCCTAGCCCTCCTTTCTCCTTAGGGTAGATTAACTTGGAGTAAGAGATCCTGACTGTCTTTGGAAACCAGATGAATTTGGCTAGATCTTTGTTAATTTTGGAGAACAGGTTATTAGAAACCGTCATATTAGATGCATTAAATTGATATAGGAGTCTGGGTAAAACATTCATTTTCACTATAGCTACTTTGGATAGAAACGCTAGGTTCAAGAGTTTCCATCTTTGTAGATCTTGATGTACAATAGACCATGTTTTTAGTAAGTTATTTTGAAGCATGGAGGCTTGGTTATGTTCAAAATGAATACCAAGATATGATACGTTATTTGGAAGGAAGACTCGGGGGAAAAAAGAAAGCTTTATGAGCATTAGGATTGATTGGGAAAATATGTGATTTTTTATTATTAATTTGGTAGTCTGAAGCATTGGAGAAGTTACTGACTGCGTTTATAATTTTAGGTAGATCTGAATTGGGAAATTGAAAATATAGATTTAGGTCGTCAGCAAAAGCCGATAATGCTACTTGAGTATTTAAGATTTTATGTATAGAGTGGTGTGAATTTTGGGTGATATATAAAAAAAGGGCTCAATAAAAATGTTAAAAAGAAAGGGGGAAAGTGGGCAACCCTGCCTTGTTCCGTTGGTGATCAGTATTAGACTGGATCTCTTTTTGTTTACATATAGGTATGTGTATGTGTATGAATTTGTGTAAAGTATTCTGATCATATCAGAGAAGGTTTTGGGTATATTAAAATGAGACAGGGCAGTAAACAGAAAGTCTCAGTTTACTCTGTCAAATTCTTTTGAGGCATCCAAAGTCAAGGCATAGATCGGATTTTTATCTTTTTTTGTAAACTGTATTAGGGAATCCATTGTTAAGGTATTGTCCCATGTGTGTCTGTTGCTCATAAAGCCAGCTTGGTCAGGGGATATTAAGGATGGCAGGATCTTTTGGAGTCTATTGGCTAATATAGCAGCAAGAATTTTTATGTCAACATTTATTAGCGAGATAGGTCTATAGTTGTGAGGGTCTGCTCTATCTTGTTTGTTTTTTAATATCAAAATTGTTCTTGAATTATTCCAATGTAGGTCAGTAATACCATTCTTTATAATGAAGGCACACAAAAACTAAACAAGTCAGCAACAAAGCGAGACAAGTCCAAAGAATCCGGGAACCAGCACAGTAATATGAACGTATTTTATTAAAAACGTTTTCGCTCCTCAAAGAACGGGAGCTTCTTCAGACAAATTAAAGAGCGCCAAACAACTTTTTTAAATACTAAAGGTTTTAAGTGAATGATGTCATATCCTTAACAACCAGGATATTCAACAATACACCTTTTGGTAAACAAGAAATAAAAGCGCTCAACATAAATTCCTCGACATGAATTTAAAATCCCTAATCAATAAAGAAGAACATAAGTTTTACACTTTAAAAACTTCTTAATAGGAATAACTTCCCTTACATAAAAATAATTTACGAGGTGCTTAAGTCATACACACAACCCCTTTTGGGGCAACAGTTTTCACAATCTGGGTGCATAAAGTAATGTTGTCCATTATACCCAAATACCTATATGTTATATTAGGGGTAAACACCTCTGTTCGAAAATGCATTTACCCTACAAGTACATTTAAAGAGACTTAATATATACAAAAACATTTAAAAACATTTGAAGCTCAACCAAAGCTAAAATACAGATCACTGCTGGTATATTTATAAAAGTGGAATTGTATACAACTTAATTCCTTAGATAACTCTTGTATTTTAAAAGGACAGAAATGTTACAGGCTTCGTTCAGGCCCGGGGGGGAAAAAGCATTTAAGAGCAATTGCATTCTAGCTCTTTAATTTCAAGTTAATTCAGTTAAAGTTGGAATTAGGGGGGTCCTCAATCACTCTTACTTGAAATTAAAGAGCTAGAATGGCAATTGCTCTTAAATGCTTTTTCCCCCCCGGGCCTGAACGAAGCCTGTAACATTTCTGTCCTTTTAAAATACAAGAGTTATCTAAGGAATTAAGTTGTATTCTTCAGGCCTCCTTAAAAACTTTCTTCTTCTGCCCTGTAAAAAAATGATGCTGACAATACACAGCCACAGGTCACCTTCCACCCACCATTGTACTTCCTTGGAAATTAAACTGGCTTTGAATTATAAGCCCAGTTGACTTTATGCTCATGACTCTGTTTCCAAGCCTTCTATTTCTCTTTTTCTTTTGTCACCTCCTTCAGAATGCACCTTTTACTACCAGTCACCTAAAGAGTCCCTAACCCTAAACTTTAAAAAATTACACACCAACCAAGTACCAGGCAAACCTTACTACTACACTAACCTTGCCCGACTACTCTTCTACCTTCTATGTATCCATTAAGGTATTCTTATCCTAAAACACAATTCAAAAATCACACAAAACATTATTTTAATATCCCAATGGGATTGTTCTTGCTCCTCTCATGATCTGCAACTCATCCATTCTCCACATTCACTCCCATTTTCAGCACTAAGAATTATTTTAAATTTTACTTAGATGTTCTTCCCTCCTCCATACTCTTTGATTTCCCCTCTTTCCTCACCTTAATTCTTCAATAATTCTCTTACTTGTTCAAATTTATGTAATTTTGTAATTTTATGTAAAAATATTAATTTAAAGTATACAATTCCACTTTTATAAATATACCAGCAGTGATCTGTATTTTAGCTTTGGTTGAGCTTCAAATGTTTTTAAATGTTTTTGTATATATTAAGTCTCTTTAAATGTACTTGTAGGGTAAATGCATTTTCGAACAGAGGTGTTTACCCCTAATATAACATATAGGTATTTGGGTATAATGGACAACATTACTTTATGCACCCAGATTGTGAAAACTGTTGCCCCAAAAGGGGTTGTGTGTATGACTTAAGCACCTCGTAAATTATTTTTATGTAAGGGAAGTTATTCCTATTAAGAAGTTTTTAAAGTGTAAAACTTATGTTATTCTTTATTGATTAGGGATTTTAAATTCATGTCGAGGAATTTATGTTGAGCGGTTTTATTTCCTGTTTACCAAAAGGTGTATTGTTGAATATCCTGGTTGTTAAGGATATGACATCATTCACTTAAAACCTTTAGTATTTAAAAAAGTTGTTTGGCGCTCTTTAATTTGTCTGAAGAAGCTCCCGTTCTTTGAGGAGCGAAAACGTTTTTAATAAAATACGTTCATATTACTGTGCTGGTTCCCGGATTCTTTATAATGAAGTTGAAGACTTTCAAAAGAATAGAGGAGATTTTAGGACTAAAAACTTTGAAGAAATTAGTGGTAAAGCCATCTGGGCCCGGGGATTTGCCTACTTTGAGGTTATTTATGACGTTTTGAATGTCTTGAAGATCGAGCGGGGCAGATAGGAGGGAGGTTTGGTTTGCCTTAAGAGAGGGAAATTTGATGGAGTTGAGAAAGGTCTCCATCTGTGGTTTACAATTGTTGCGTTCATTCCTGCTATAAATATCTGAATACAGATCATGAAATAGTTGAATTATTTCAGTATCCGATTTAAAAATTTTACCCTGGTAGTGGTGAGTGGAAATTCTAGGAGCACCATTATTGTTTTTTAGTATTCTTTCATGGGTTCTTGAGGGAATTTGCGCCCATTCAGAGTAGGTTGCTATACAATTTTGTTCCTGCAGGGAGTAGTTATGTGAGTGAAGTTCAAGTAATTCTTTATGTGTTGTATTGATCAATTTGTCTATCTTTGGGTCAGGATATAGTCTCTGTTTTCTTTCTAGAGAGGATAGTCTTAAGGTCAGATTAGTTTCTCTTTTTTTGTTGAGTTTTTTAAGAAAGGAAGCTTTATTAATCAAAAATCCTCTTAATTCAGCTTTGCAAGCCGCCCATTGGATGTCTGGTGGAATTTGGGACTTTTTAAGATTGATGTCTAGGTCAGATAGCATGTCATTGATTTTATTTAGTATGTCTTTGTTATATAGTAAGTTATTGTTAAGAGTCCAGTTAGCATAGGTGTAAGTAAAGGGTGCAAAGCTAATTTTGGAGGAGATCCTTACATGATCTGAAAGAAATCGGGGTTCAATACTGAAAGCATTTTTAAATTTAGAAAGAGGGTCCGAGATTAAAAAGAAGTCCAGACGTGACCAGGATTTATGGCAGTTAGAATAGAAAGTGTATAGGTTTTCTTTGGTCAAGATATTGCTAAAAGCAATAGTGTCCATAAGGTTAAAGTCTGAAATAAGTTCCTCTAGGGCTATAGAGGCTTGAAAATGATATGATGAAGAGTTACTGGTGCGATCTAAACTAGGATCTATTACAGCATTCCAGTCCCCACCTATTATGAATAAGTAGTTTTGGAATGAACATAGGATGTTATAAATTTCTAAAATAAAAATTTGTTGTTGAGAGCATGACCCATATACATTCAAAAAAAGAACTGGTTTGGATGAGTCTGGGAGCAGAGATGTAAAATAACACCATCTACCATTTTTATCAGATTTAAACTCGTTAATTGCTCCCTGGAATTGTTTCTTAATTATAATGGCCACTCCCTTAGAGTTGGAGCTATCTTCGGCAGCTATTATAGCCCTAATCCATTTTCTGTCGGTTTCTTTCTCCCATTCTTCCTTGGGCAAGTGTGTTTCCTGTAAGAAACAAATATTGGCCTGGGATTTAAAAACAAGGTGGAGTAGCAATTTTTTTAGCAGTATTTTGTAAGCCTTTAATATTCCAAGAGTCAAAAGACCAACTCATGTAAGTTAACAGTTAGTGGGGTAGAAGGGAACGTTATATATATGGATATTTAGTAGTAAATCTGGAAAGAGTAGTAAGTGTTGGAGAGAATCTGCACTAAAATTTAAGTAGAAAGGGAAATCGGAGAACCACTTCAACTCTGTAGTTGCAAAAAATTTAAATATAAATGTAAAGGTAGCAAAATACTCCTTCTGACTAACCCCGGTGCCTACCCACCCAGACCCCTTAGGTGAAGAAGTACAAAACCAAACATACATTGAACAAAACATTATTATACATATGTACAAAAGAATGCTCATCCAAAAGACCACCATCCTAGAGCACTACTATAATGCACAAAGAGCATCCATAGTTGAAAGGTAATCAGGATAGTATGATAGGTCACTATAGCATGATGGAATTCACATACATTTACAAGCCTGCTCGCCTAATCCTCATACAAATGATATTTGGGGGTCTATACAACCCATAAAAACAGTTTTTATATAATTAAGAACAGCTCTTATCAGATCTTGAATAAAACAAATATTGTAAAAGATTGTTTCAAAATCTCATGGAAAATGTTAAATACCGAGAAGTATAACTGGTATATATATCAATACAACAGAATCTGTAGAAATTTAGTAAACTATGCATTTTTAAACATTTGTGATAGAGTTGAGCAATAACTATTTATAAGGAATCAAAGTTTATATTTGACTCTCAGACACTACTGATATTGTATATTTCAGCTGTCATTGTATATAGAAAAAAAAGAAAATATATATATATATATTTATGGGACCCCAGCTTTTAATTAAATCTCTCACCACATATGCGATAGCCAACTAAGCTGAGTGTACATTCCTCGGATGGCCACTAAAGGGATTAGCATATATTTGTGAAAGAAAGCTGGTCTCAAGCTCATTTATCTATAAGAAAGAGAGTTACCTGTCTGAAACACCCCCCCGCTCATCGTAAATATAGTTTCCCTGCTTCAGGAGATGTTTTTGCGATGGTAGGTTCAGGCAGGCTCATGAATTTGTATGCAGGAACTGCATAGTACACAAAGCGCTACATGTGCGATTAACTGAGGTCGAACCAGTTATGCGTAGACTCCTGAGAGTCCCAAGCTAAAGATACCCTACTGTAAACATCACGCAGTACACAGGTTCCTTGTTTGACTCAGGTACCTGTTCTGAAGAAGAAAAAAAACATTTAGACAGCTTTAATAATAAAAAAGGAATGATATTAATGCTGGGTTAGTGAGCGGAGTTGTCCTTAATTCACCCGGTAAGTAGACAGAGTTTGTAGGAATTTCATAAGCTAAAGCGCTTGCACTAATATTGTATTAAGGTTCAGTCAGGAGCCTTATTGAAGGCTTTAAGAAAAGCTTCTCTTGCTTCGCTTTGGGAGGTTGCTGTGAATTTAATGTCATTTTTAAAAAAGATCAGGGTGTTTGGAAAGCGCATTTGGAATCTGATATTCCTTTTAATAAGATCTGAGCAAAACGGAGCTAGTTTTTGTCTGTTCTCTTTGATGGAAAGGGGTAAATCTTGAGAGAAGGTGATTTTGTGATTATTCCACATGAAGGCTTTGTGTTTTTTCGCCGAGTTCAGTACCTTTTGGGCAATCTGATAGTTGAGTAGTTTTGCGCAGACTTGATGGGGTGCTGAGGTGTCTTGGCGTTTATATAACGCACGGTGGGTTCTCTCAATAATTATTTCAGGATTATCTCCGTCTAAGCGTAGCAGTGACTCAAATATCTGTTTTGTAATATTAAGTAAACCTTGGTTATCGTAGTTCTCAGGGAGACCTCTAATTAAGATATTGTTTCGTCTACTTCTTGCCTCGAGGTCTGTTAGTTTTAGTTGTAGATCTGTTATAGAGGCTGTTTTGGCGCGCAAATCATCAGATAAAGACTGTATTTGAAACTCATTAGTTTGGGTTTTTTGTTCGAGTGTGTCTACTCTGTCAACAATTTGATTGATAGATTTTCCTAGATTAGAAAGTTGTTCTGAAAAACTTTGTATGGCAGAATGAATGGGTTGGAGGGCCTGTTTCAGCTCATCCATGTGGAAGTTGGAATCATCTTTAGTATTAGTATTGCTTTTATTAGGCTCCATATTTTGTTTATTTGTTCTCTGTCTTTTTGAAAGACCCTCTTTTTCTGGTGAGAATATTGCTGAAGATTTGGCTTTTGTTGTTTGTGTCTCCATTGTGATAGGTTCATTAGTCAATTTTATCTGTTTAGCCATGAGGAGTTAGGAGTACTGCAGATGGAAGCAGGCCCTTTGGATCTCTGTGAATATAGCACTGTGGAGAAGCTCTAGGATTTAAAAGCTGTATTCGAATCTTGCAGGTTGCAAAGGTGATGAAAAATCCGAAGTGATGAAGGTAAAATAGCTCTTTCTTGTTTAGGAACACGACCATGAACTTTTTAAAGTATTTAAAATCTTAGAAGATGTAGTTGAGATAGGGAGCTCTGTGCATAAGCTGTACACTAGACGACCACCATCTTGGAATCCAACAATATCCTAAACCTAGTCATTACCAACATGAGTGACTGGTGTTCCACACCTGAAGTCAACTCCTTGTTGGTCCGATTCGACCATAGGCTTATCATACTTGATATCCACATCCCGCCCCCACCCCCCATTAAGTAAACCACTGTAAAAAATTTCTCCAAAGCCAACTTCATGCTTCTTAAGACAGAAGTGGCGAACTTCATGACACCCATGCAGATGGACAATACAGTTACGACTGCTGAATCCTGCACAAATGCACTCTATAAGCACTTACATGAGTGCATGGATCGTGTTATTCCAAACAGAACCAAGATACTATCCTCCAAAAAAGGAAGCCAATTTGGTGGTCCCCTGCTATAAACAAACTGTACAACAGAAGGAAGAAATTGTTGCAAAAGAGAGTAAAATCCCATGAGTGGAGGAGTTCCCTAGTCAGCCTCAGTAAGAAGCTGAGATCCCTTATAAAATCCTCCAAAGCTAGCTATGAAAACAAAATTGCTACTGATTCTAAGGACAACCACAAAGCATTCTATAGCTATGTCAAGAATCTCAATGGCAACACCCAGATGTGCTCTGAGTTACAGCACAACAGCATGAAAATTACAGAACCAACTGATATTGCCAACATCCTGGCAGATAGGTTCAGTGCTAACTTTACCCCCCCAAAGGGCCCATATCTATACAGGAAGAATGCAGAGTCCTTGTAATCACAACTATGCAGGTAAAAGCTGCACTCTCTAAAGCCAAAAACACAACATCCATGGGACCAGACAACATCCCAGGCTGCATTTTACACAAACTTCAGAACAAACTGGCTCCCCACCTAAGCACCATGTTCAATCATAGCCTCAAATTAGGCTTTGTGCCCACTGAATGGCATACAGCAACAGTTATCCCACTCCACAAAGGGGGAGCCACCACTGATCCTGAGAACTATCGCCCTATTAGCCTGACGAGCCTGGTCTGCAAGGCCATGGAACATATCTTCATGAAACTCATAAACAAAGACATTGGTAACCTCCAAACTCTGGATCCCACCCAGTTTGGGTTTGTGAAAGGCAGATCATGCCTTCTGAACCTGATCGACTTCTTTGAGGTGGTCACCAAAGCTGTAGATGAGGGTAAGGTGGTTCATACAGCCTATCTTGACCTTGCCAAGGCTTTCGACACCACCCCCCCATTCTGGAATTATAGCTAAACTCACTAAACTAGGTATACATCCCTACATCACAAGATGGGTTGCCAAGTGGCTCACTGACAGAACCCACACTGTAAAAGTTGCACACTCCAAATCTGACCTCAAACCAGTGACAAGTGGAGTACCACAGGGTTCAGTCCTGGGACCTCTCCTGGTTGGTATCTACTTCTCTGAAGTACAGGCTAACACAGAAAACCTCTGGCTAATGAAGTTCACATATGACTGCAAACTAGGAGCCATAGTCGAGTCCCCAAATGATGTGGAAATCCTACAGAAGGGCCTTGCTGAGACAGATGCCTGGTGTCAGAGCCATGGCCTCAAGCTCAATGCCAAAAAGTGCTTTGTCATCCCCTTTGGTAAAAACTCTGTACCCATGAACTACTACATAGACAGCAGTCTACTTAACACTGAATGTGTGATAAGAGACCTTGGGACCCAGGTGGACAGTAGTCTCTCCTTTGATAGTCACATCAACACAGTAGTCAGGAAGTCCTTTTACATGGCACACCTCATCATAAAAGGGTTCTTATCCAGGAAAAAAGAGGTCATCATTCCCGTCTACTCGACACTCATTAGACCCATTATCGAGTACAATGCCCCTTTTGGAATGTACCTCACAAGACATCTGCATCAGCTGGAAAGGCCACAGAAGTACCTCACAAAGAGGATTACTGGCCTCAAACAGATGCCCTGCACTGACCGTCTCAAAAAACTCCAGCTTTACTCCATAGCATATCTCCTACTCTGAGGTGATCTCTGCCTAACATATAAAGCTATGTCAAACCCAGAGCTGTTGGACATGCTACACCTAAAGAAATCCCAATCCCTCCAAGCTACATGCTCTAGGGACCTAAACATTGTCACCACAATAAACAGGACATGCTGGAGGGATATATTACTGTCTCAGAGACTTCCCATACTCTGGAACAGGCTACCCATCTATGTCAAGCAAAGTTCTTCATTAGCACTCTTCAAGAAAAATCTTGATGAGTGGATGGGAAATAGGAAATGCACCCCAGGGATCACTTATGTGTCTCTGCTCAACAGTGGCACAGGAAAATAACTTTCTTGGGTGGCTTAAGCCAGGGAACCTTGTTGTCTAGGCTTACGTAGGCCCTTGGGCCAATAGCCTAGTACCTACCTATGGACCTATTGGTCAGACTTGCTTGATCTGGGTTGTAGCCATGGTTTCATCCTTCTGTCAGGAGCAGCCTTTGGTCAACTGGTGCCATAGGAAAAAGGACTCCACAGTGCCCCCCACATCACTTGGTGCCCCCAACCTGGCATACCCAAACCATCCAGTTTACTGGAAAAGTGCCCCTGCTAGAGTGGCGTCCTACTTAGCCGCCTAGTTGGCCTATGCCTATGGTCAGCTATGCCTTCTGTGTCATAGAAGTAGGAAGGTTTGTAACTAATTTTACATTTAATTTAGTTCAGGCCAAGGCTGGCCTGCTACAGCCTGTCCAGTGACTCAGCCACAGTTTTAAATGTATCTGTGACGTCAACCATTTTGAGGTCTGAGTAAGTAGCTTCATGAATGTAAGATAGTTTTTAGCTGTAATCTTGCTAACCTCTTAAAGGAAAGTTGTAATGAGGATAACTACTAATCATACCTCTCAACCTCTTAAAGCAAGAAATCTGGACAAAGCAATTAATAAAAGTTGGACAATGGCCCCAAATTAAGATAATTTTTAAATATTGCTCTTAAAAACTTAGAATGTTAGTAGATTAACAGGTTTTGTGTTAGCATGAATTTTCTGAAGGGTATGAATTTTGAAACTCAAATGTCTGTCATTATTTTTTAACTTCAGTCTTTAATGATTTGCCACTAATTTGCCAGAAAACCAAAATTTTATGAAAAATGCAGCAAAATATGCAAAAAATCTGGGCATTCTGTGAAAATTTGTACAGCTGAGAGGTATGCTAATCTCATTGTAGTTGCTGCTCTCACCAAAAACACAGTAGTTCTTGAAATCTACAAATCTGTATTGGCTTTAATATCTTCTATGTAACCTTTGACAGTGAGTCCTAAAGATTGGCACTGTTTAGCTGTAATGCCCCCTTTAAGAAAGAGTATGATGATGTTCTTCATATTGTCACTGCTGCAGTAGCCTTAGCTATATGGGTTATATCCTTCTAAGGCTATAACAGCCAGCCAGCTTCAAAAGCTGCAGGGCACCTTACATGCACCCAAACTGTCGAGCAGAGCTGACTAAAAGATAGGTTTGGTAGCCAAGCACTTCAAAACAAAGAGAGGGAGGCTGAGCTCTGAAAAGACAATGCTAGGAAGAACAAAAAATAAATAACTTCAGCATGGCATAAACAACATATCAAAATACAAGGAGGCTAGAAGAAGGGAGCAGCTGCTGCATCAATGCTCATTTGAACATATCCTACCTTACTATATTTGGGAGGCGGACAGACAAGAGCCCAGGAGCCCTTGGAGAATTTTCCTTGCAAAGCCTGAGCTAGACCTAGGAAAGAATCAAACTTATAGTGCGATGGTCATACTGCTGCTTTTAGAATGCTTCAAAAAGCCATAATTGAAGCCAAGGACATGGTAGATTGGGTCTTGATCCTGCCTGGAATATTTTTTTTGTGTGGTGAGTATAACAAATGGTAATAGCCTTAGAAAACCGTTTGCAATTAGTGTGATCATTCAAACATCTACTATAATGGTAAGGTTTCTTACTCAGCTCTACGATGCTTATCTAGGTATTAGCAGAGTCAAAAGGGGACATGCCCCTTTCATGTCACTGAGACTGCAGTTGAGAGTGATATTTAATATCTTAAAAGGACCCCCCCAAACCGTTTAAAGCATCTGTCAGCTTGATTAAAATATAGTCTTAAAGTCTTTGCCCTTCATCATATTTAGAAAGATTGTGCAGAGATCTCAGCACTGTGTGCTCCTAGGAAAGTTCTAGTAGTTTTAAGCAGTAAAATTAGGAAGAAGTTGAAATCAGTGCGAAGAAACTGAATGGATGAACACTATGGTTACTCTTGTGAAGCCAGACAAAATTCATATTTGTTTAGCACTACAAGATCTGGACAAAGATATAAAAAGTGAGGAATACCTTATTGCCAGATTGAAGAAATGGCATCTGCTATATCAGAAACCAAGCATTTTTCTGTACTTGATGTTAAGAAAGGATTTTTGGAAAATTAACCTTGATGGGGAAAGTTACAATCTACATGTTTTTAATTTACCTATCAGTCTTCTGATAAGTCTGATGTTAGCTCCTTCGGTGTTACAGAGAGCTATTACATAGATAATTCCAGAGCTAGATGGCATTGCTAATATAACTGATGACCTAACTAGTATGGGAATAGACCAAAGAAGAGCATTATTAGAGAGTGACTGATTAAGTCAATGGTGCATAGTTGCCCCTTAGTAGATTATACAGTATGTACAGTACATTTCACGTGTGGGTGCAAAGCTGGACACAGACGGTATTACACAAAGTCTTGTATAGTTTATATGTAGGTGTATAACTGCACCTTGGGTGTTACACAGTATACACTGTACAATTTTCGTGGGGGTGCCTAGCTGCATCTAGTCAGTGTACCTGTGGCTGTATAGTTGCACCTGGGGTTATCACACAATAAGCGCAGTATGGATTTCATGGGAGTACATAATTGCACCTGGTGATGTTATACAATATGTACTGTACAGTCTGCCTGTGGGTGTATAGTTGCACTTGGGGAGGTATTATACAATATGGACAGTACAGTTTATGTTTCGATGCATATCTGCACCTGGATATCATACAATGTACATTGAACACCATGCAGTTTTCATGTGAGTGCAGAGCTGCAACCAGGGATTCTGTACAGTCTGCAAGGAAAGAAAGTTCTTTTGTCTCCTCAGGATACCTCAGAATGTCTCGGCTTTCATTTCGAATTTTAGAATACTTTAAAAGTCAAACAGACTTTTCATTGTGTAAACTAAATACTTAATCCTAATAAGTAACTGGGTAAAAATAAATAAATGCCACTTAAAGCAAGCAGAAAATAACCTTTACTGACATCTGGGCACTTTCATCCAAAACTACAATACAGACTTCATCAGAGATAAAAAGCACATTACCCCACCTTATTTAGGTTCATAGGTTCATAGGTTCATACTAGGCTATCTGCCCTAGGGCATTTCAAAGCCTAGCCAGAATGTGTTTGGCTTTCACCATCCATTTTAAATTTATTTTGCTATGCCCTTTTTCGAGGTTAGTATACTGTGCCTCTGTCTAACAGTGACACAGAAGTGATACCCAGGGTAAACCTATGATCTCCCATCCACTCATCAAGATTCCTCTTGAAGAGAGTCAATGAGGGACTCTGCCTAACCTGGACTGGGATTTTATTCCAGAGTGAAGGGAGCCTCTGGGTTATGAATCTGTCCCTCCAGCATGTCCTATTTATTTCAGTGCTGAGATTCAAGTCTCTCGAGTGCGTAGCTCGATGGGATTTGGATTTTCTGAGGTGCAGCATGTCCATTAATTCTGGGTTGGACATGGCTTTATACGTCAGGCACAGATCGCCTCTGAACAGGCGGTATGCCACTGAGTAGAGCTGGAGTTTCTTTAACCGGGCAGCATATGGCATCTGTTTGAGCCCTTTGATCCTCTTGGTGAGGTACTTTTGGGGTCTTTCCAGTTGCTGCAGGTGTCTGGTAAGGTACATCCCAAAAGGGGCATTGTACTCAATTATGGGCCTGATGAGGGATGAGTAAAGAGGCACGATGGCGTCCCTGATCTAGATGTGAATCCCTTCATGATTAGGTGGGCTATATAAAATGTTTTTCCAACCACTTTGGCCACGTGGTTGTCAAATGAGAGATTGCTATCAACTTGGGTCCCCAGGTCCCTAATTACTTCTTCTGTACTTAATGGATTACCACCTATGTGGTAATTTGTGGGCACTTTGTTTTTGCCAAAGGGATGACTATACACTTTTGGCATTTAGCTTGAGGCCATGGCTCTGGCACCAGTTGTCTGTTTCTATGAGGCCCTTTTGGAGGATGCTTGTGTCAGCTGGAGAGTCAATTATGGTGCCCAGTTTGCAGTCATCTGCGAACTTGGTCAGCCACAGTCCTTCCGTGTTGGCCTGTACCTCTGAGAAATATATACCGAACAAGAGAGGTCCCAGGACTGAGCCTTGTGGGACACCACTTGTAACTGGTTTGGAGTCTGACATGGCTCCAGCAATTCTAACCATGTGGGTTCTGTCCTTGAGCCAATTTGCAATCCATCTAGTGACATAGGGGTTTATATTTAAGCTGGTGAGCTTATCTATAATGCCGAGTGGGGTATTGTATCGAAGGCTTTTGCGAGGTCCAGGTAGGCTGTGTGGACCACCTTCCCCTCGTCAATGGCCTTGGTGACTGTTTCAAAGAAATCAACCAGGTTTAAGAGGCAGGATCTGCCCTTAACAAAGCCGAACTGGGTAGGATCCAGTGTTTGTAGGTCCCCAATATCTTTATTTATGAGATCCATGATGATCCTTTCCATAGCTTTGCAGACCAAGCTAGTCAGGCTTATGGGGCGATAGTTTCCAGGATCCGTTGAGGCACCGCCTTTGTGGAGAGGGACCACTGTTGCTGTACGCCACTCTTTGGGTACATATCCTGTAGTAAGGCTAAGATTGAACAGTAGTTTTATGTTTGGGTTTAGCTCTTCTTGGAGTTCATGTAGGACACAGCCCAGGACACTGTCTGGTCCCATTGATGCTGTGTTTTTTGCTTTGGAGAGGGTGGCTCTTACCTGAGCATCTGAGATGTCAGGGGGGCAGCACTCTGCTGGGATAGATATTTGCCCTTTTGGTGGGGAGAGGGGGAAGAAGTTTGCGCTGAACCTGTCAGCTAGGATGTTGGCAATGTCTGTGGGTTCGGTGTATTTTTTGTCATTTTGGACTAATTCTGAGCATATCTGGGAATTACCACCCAGGTTCCTAACATAACTAAAGAAAGCCTTGTGATTATCCTTAGTGTCCTGTGCAATTTTTCTCTCGAAGCTGGCCTTAGACAATTTTATGTGTGCCCATAGTTTTTTGCTAATACTGATCAGTGATGCCTTCCCTTTTTGGGATTTTGCTCTATCATTTAGTAGCTTCCTCCGTCTATTGTATAGTTTGTTTATGGCTGGGCTCCACCAGACAGGACGTCTGCCTTTGGAGGATTGGGTCTTGGTTTTATTTGGGATCGCATGATCCATGCATTCCTGAAGATATTCATAGAATGCGTTTATAAAGGATTCTGCGGTCTGGGCCGTATTTTCCACAGGCCCGGGGGCTTTAAAGGATTCCACCTCAGTTTTGAGGAGTGTGAAATTTGCTTTAGAGAAGTTTTTCACTGTGGTTTTCTGGGCAGGGGGTGGGATCGGGATGTGAATATCCAGTGAGATTAGTTTATGGTCTGATCTTACCAGTGAGGGATACACTTCTGGTCTGGAGCATAGAGTCCCCATGTTGGTGATGATCAGGTCCAGTATGTTTTCCCCTCTTGTGGGAGTGGTAACAAGTTGTTCCATAGTATTTGAGTTTATAAATTCTAGGAACCTTTCGGCTAGGGTGTTGGAGCTAGAGTAATGCTCCCAGTCTATGTTTGGGTAGTTGAAGTCGCCCAATATAATGGTGTTTGGAGAGACCTTCATATTTTCCAGTGTTCTCAGGAAGGCCGAGTGGGGTTCCTGGGTTTTGGAGGGTGGTCTGTAGCAGGCTATAAACTGGAAGGCAGTTTTACCCACTGTTAGTTGCATATGGATAGTCTCTGATGCTTCGTGCTTTGCCACAAACCTGGAGGTGTGGGTATCTTTGATGAATATCGATACTCCCCCTCATTCTGTGGTTCGGTCCAAGTTTTGGGGTCGAAAAGCATGGTATGAGGTATAACCTGGTAGTGCTGGGGTGCTCTTGGGAGCCCTGAACCAGGTTTCTGTTACTGCACAGATATCGATGTTCTCCATGCTAAGGAGAGTTTCGAGTGCGTGCATCTTGAGGTTTAGACTTCTGGCATTGAGTAGCATTACTCTTAGTTTCTTATCCCTTGTGATACCTATGGAGGTGGGTTTGTCTTTTGAGCCTTGCCTAAAAAAGGCACTATGGGGGTAACAAGAGCCTTTGCCAATATCCAAAAGCCCAGGGGTGACAGGTGCAAGCCGTCCCTAGCGAAGCATCGTGGCTTGTCGAGCATATCATCCCAAGCTGACAGGCATTGGATCCCCTTTAAATGACACCAGTACTTAAGCCAATTGTTGAAATTGATCATCTTGTCTTCATATTGTGGCATCATTCTTGGTGAGGGTAAGATGCTACTCAAGGTCAGGGTCATACCGGCCTGGGCTACATGCTCAGAGAGCTCCTTTATGTCTCTTTTCATGTAGTCCAGGGAGGTACGTCTCAGGTCATTCACACCAGCATGGACAATGACTGAGTCATATTTGTACTTGCCTTGGAGTGACCTGAGTGCTTGTGTTATGTGGCGGATCCTAGCGCCCGACAGGCTGCTCACTGTGACCCTCTCCTTGTTCAGCCTGGTGAGCGGGACGTCAGTGTGCCTGACAATAGAGTCATCCATTACAAGTGTATCAGGTGTGTTGTTTAGTCTTAAGGGCTGTGACTGTTCGGCACACTGGCTTTGTGAGATATGTGTTGCACGTGTTTTGTTTTGGGGTAGCGGCTGCTTGGGTGTCTGCTTTGGAAGTCTCTGCTGCTTCGGCAGATCTTTATTTAGAGCCTACGAGTATGTTTTTGTGTGATTATGTGTTTGGTTTGCTGTCGTGGTAGGTCTATGTGAGACTGGAATTGTAGTGAGTGTGGTTTCCTTCTCCTCCTGACTGGTTATGCCAGTACTGAGTTGAGAGAGCTTAGCCTCCAGTTTGGCTATATGGTTGCATCTCTCACATGTGTTGGAATTTGTTGGGAGGAGGAGAGGGTTGTCTGTGTACATGAGGCAGTTGTAACATTGCCTCAAGATTCCCAGATTCCCCAGCTGGACCGGAGAGGAGATTGACAACTCACCTTTGGACATGCTAGAATAATATTGGGAATTCCTTAATAATTGAATACCAGGGCCAGTGGGGAGTGAGGGTGTAGTGCTTTTAATTTTTAGTGCAGACTTATATAATTGCTTTAGTGAGCAAGTGCCAGGTAACTTAAGTGCAATGTGTTACAGGTAACTTAAATGCAAAAACGACAAACAGTAACTTTCTTTCAAGTGAAACAAGAAAATAAGTACAGTAAGCAATGCAGATATCACTAGTGATCCACAGAAGCTGAGAAAGCGCGTATTAGGTGGAATTAGCGTTCCAGGGAAATAACAAGCAAACAAACAACAAGCATATAAACAAAGCTAGATTCAGCAGGCCTGGATCTAGTCTATGCTACAGCAAACAAGGTGTACCAATATCAGTAAGATACAGTTCAAATATTCAGGCACTATAAACCTTTAACCAGAAATTCCCAGCTCAAAAGGGCAGAGTCCAGCCTATTTAAATAGTAAAAGTCCAGAATCAATAACCAATCAAATGAGATTAACCGCAGAAAAATTAATTAAACCTAAAACGCTTAAAACCACCTATAAAAAACTTTAGCAAATAAATGAGTTCTCATAACCTCCGACATTTAGTTAAATCGATCAGCTCTCAATCTCAACACACTATATAAAGAAGTGATATCACTAAGACCTGGCTTGTGTGTGACATTAAGGCAAAATTGCCATAATAATTCCTTAAATTCTAGTTTCCATATTTTCAACCCTGTCAATTATATCTAAATTGTCAAAGACAAAAAATATGAATTTTTTAAAACTCAGGCACTCCACTGAATGTTTAGAGTGGGCATTAGTCTGTTTTTTTTCTTTTTTATTTAATAAATATGCTCATATATTCTTTCTTTAAGTGACCAAGTTGTTTTCCCGATATAGTAATGTGGACAAGATGTGCAACTAGCAAAGTATACGACCATTTTAGATTTGCAATAACATTTGCCAGGGCATATCAAAGTTCTATCAAACCCCTCTTATGTGACATACAGACTGTCATTAATATATCTACAATACTTACAAATGTGACAATTCGACATCTGAGAAACTTTAGATGTAATAGTGTGTGAGTCAAATAAGTTCTTCAGGATGGCACCCTATTTAGTTTTTTTTAGGAGACATACCTAATTTTTGTTTATATTCTAAGGGAAATACTATTTCCCACATCTGTTTCAAAATATCCCTTATTTTGTAGGCTTGTTGATTGAATTTAATAATCAATGCCTTCATTTTTTCTTTAACTTCTTTGTCATAATTCTCCTTGCTGACCTCAGGAGTCTTCATACCCAAAACAAGGGCAAATTTCATACGTCTCCCCTCATAATTGCATCCCTGTATTCATTACTTAGGGCTAGCAGATAATCTCTTTCCTGAAACATGTTTACTGATTTATCCATTTCTTCTGAGGATATTGAACAGTCTACACTGTACAGTTTAGTTGTGAGAAGGTAGTTGTTTCTGAGGATATTAAACAGTATGCACCATACGTTCTATTTCTGAGTCCGTATTTGCCCCTGAGGATATTAAACAGTCTGCACAGTATGGTTTAGTTCTGGGTATGTAGTTGCTTCTGGGGATATTAAACAGTCTGCATTGTACAGTTTATTTCTGAGTACATAGTTTTGTCTGGGGATATCAAACAGTCTGCAATGTATAGTTTATTTCTGAGTAAATTGTTTCTTTTTGGGATCTTAAATAGTCTGCCCTGTATAGTTTATTGTGTACATAGCTGCTTCTGGGGATGTTAAACAGTTTGCACTCTACAGTTTAGTTTTGACTACATGCTTTCTTCTGGGGATATTAAGCAGTCTGCACTGTACAGTTTATATGTGAGTGCATTGCTGTACCTGGTAGTGTTATATGGTATATATTGTGCAGTTTACACTGGAGTGTATGGTTATCCATGTGGGTATTATCAAGTGTATACTGTATAGTTTACTTTGGAGTATGTGGTTGCTTGTAGGGGATATTATCAAGTATATACTGTATAGTTTACATGCATGTGTGTATGTGTGTGTGTATGGTTGCACCTGGGGGTATTACAGTATGTTTTATACAGTTTACATGTAGTTATTTTGGTGCACCTGGGGTATTATAGAGTATACCATAGTATAGCCTAAATTGCTGACTTGTGGCTACATAGGTATACTTGTGGGTATTATACAATATGAACTGTACTGTTTAAATATGGTTGCATGTCTGCTCATGGGGTATTATATAGTATGCACTGTATTGTTTATGTATGGGGAGTTAGGTTACCTGGAGTATTATGTCATATGAGCTGTATGATTTAAATGTAGGTGCATAACTGCAGCTGGGGTGTTATGCACTATGCTCTACAGAGTCTTCATGTAGCTCCATAACTGTACCTGGGTTTTTTTTATACCAAATACATTATATAGCTTAAATATAGGTGCATGTCTGCACCAAGGAGTGCTATACAGTATTCCATGTACAGTTTACATGTGGATGTGCAGCTGCACCATGTAGCATCAAGGGGACAGTGGTACACAGTATGAACCACTTGAACTTGGGGGAGTGGGCAGCATAGTTTCTCAACTTTCTGAATTGGTACAGTCGCGAGATGGTCGTCGGCTAGAAAGCACCTGTTTTCACAGCGCTCCTCATAATTCTGCTTTTACCGGCAATTTAAACCGCTCTGTTACTTGTTTATTTCGCAGTTATGTGTTAAGGAAGTTTAAATCTACTCATTTTTACCTTTATTAAGTATTTTTACTGGTAATTATCAGAGTTATATATACATATTTATCTCTTTTTACTTCAAACTATCGTGGCCTTTGAATTTCGCGCCGCGTGCATACAAGTAATACTCGCAGTTGACAACCATCCTGTTTCCACATCTGCTTCCCAGCCATGGCCAGTAGTTCTGATACAATGGAAACCCAGGCAACAAAAGTTAAGTTTTCATCATTACTCTCTCCTGAGAAAGACACTGGCTCCAAACGTTTGAAAACCACCAAACAAGGTATAAATCAAATATTAAGGAAAAAACTGATACCAATTTTTACATGGAAGAACTAAAAGTAGCATTGCAACCCATCCAAAATGCCATTCGTGATTTTTCAGAGCAACTCTCTGGTTTTGGTAATTCACTGAATCAAATTACTAAAAGAATGGACTTACTTGAGAATAAATGCCAAGCTAATGAAATGAGTCTTGATTCCATAAATAGAGATTTAAGTACCAAAGAGTCTAAGATTACAGAGTTACAAAACAAAATACTGGATTTAGAGGTGAGAAGTCGCCGTAACAATGTAATTGTTAGGGGCTTACCAGAAAGTTATGAAAATCAAAACCTACTGACAATTACTAAAGAAATATTTCTGGCATTATTGAAAAATGATAATTACACAGAAAGTTTAATAGCTGAGAGAGCGCACAGAGCGCTTCGAGCCCGACAAGACTCTGCCACACCACGACTTATCTATACCAAGTTACTCAACTTTCAAGACACTCAAAAAATCTTGGCTGCAGCAAGAGCTCAAAAATATTTTACTTGGAATAAACATAAAATATCTTTTTCGCAAGATTTACCACCTCAGATAAAGCTCAATAGACAGAAACTAGCCCCATATTGTGCAGACCTTATTAGAAGAGGCATAAAATTCCAGATGAGGTATCCTAATACATTGTCATTTCTTCATAATGGGAGAAAGTGTTCAGCATGTAACATAAATGAAGCAAAAACTCTTTTTTTAAGCTTGTTTAATGAAAATCCAGCGGCAGCCTCCTGAGCTAGACAAAAGACATTTAACATTTGGAGCAGATGTGAGTATAACAGCATCCCTTAGAAAATATGAGTATAGACATTGCTTCAAATTATATATGCCTAAGTCACATCTAAGTTACAAAAGGAGAATCGAATCTGTAAAGCAATATCTGGAAGCGTCTCTTTCGTATCCTCAGTCATCTTTTGTGTCTAAACTTCTTTATACCTTGAGTTAACAACTAGAGTCACATGGGAATCTTCGTACTTTTGGGAAAGTTGGTGCGTAGGTTTCTTTTCGGAAGAACACGAGCTGGATACTTTCAATTGTAAATCTGCAGTATACATATGATAGTTGTTGATGCGGAACACTTGCAGTATTCTACATATCCCCTGAGCTCCAATGTGCAAGGTATCATCAGGAAACATTTACAAACCATTTTTTGTCGCGGATGAGATATCTCAGCTGAAGTGAAGAATTTTGTACCGGTCTGGAAGGAGTTATGATAACGGTCCAGCTTTCTCTAATTTCTTACGCTCTTCTGCGTTAATTGTATGTTGATACACGCTCAGGGTTCAATTTCCACGTATTATCCAGTTGAATGGGTTCTTCAAGCAAATAAATGAATACCAAGACATTGCATGAATATTTCAATGTATACAGTTTTTATATAGCCTAGTATATTTCATGTTTAGATATACAAACAAAGTTAATCCAGGTTCCATAGCTGTATATTTAAAACTTTGATAAATTTTTTCTAAGTGTATTCATGTTATGCAAAGTTTTATGGATAAATAGTTAGGCTTGTATTAGTTAAATATGGGAAGCTGCGTGCTTTCGGGATAGTAAAGATGCAAACTGTGGGTTGCTCTAAAGATCTCTTGTTATTAAAATATACATGCTATTCTTTTGGTATTACAGATTTCTGTTTGGGACATGACTTATTTAATTGGGAAAACAAGGTTTATGATGTATAATATTGTAATATAATATTATTGAACATTTACATTTATATAAACATGGGTGATTTGGTTGTCAACATTAATTGGTTTATTTTAAACCCGAAAATCCAATGCTTGGGAAAATATCTCCTTGTCTAAATTAAGATGTTATTAATATATAACTAATGATAATATATGAAGTGTTCATTTAATCATTTGGTTGGTGGTATGTTATGTAAAGTAGTATTTCAACCTCATAAACCTACATACAGTATTAACTGAATTTATTATATTAATTTTAATCATATATTACTTTATAAGGTATGTTTCTGAGATTCGATATATGATACAAAAATGTATTACTTGTAAGTACTCATTGATTTTTATGGAGTGTGTGAATGAGGTGTCATGAAATTTCTAGTTTGGCTGACATCTTGTTTTTCAGGGTGATGTATATATGTATATTTGTGCATAATTTAGTAATAATTCTCCTTAGGATTAATTACATGGTATCTCTTGTTATGTTAAATATAGTGTTGATCGAAAATATTTATTTTTTATATAGCTTTTCATATGCTTCCTTTATGGGTAGGAATAGGTGGGTAGGCACCGGGGTAGTCATAAGGGAGTTATACAAAACATTAAGGAAAGACTTTTCAAAAATTTTCAGTATGCAAAACACTAGACAGACAGAAACTAGGATATTAAATTCGTTATATGTCTTATCTATGTATATTACGTATATCCTCCTTCACAGCTGTTTAATACCTAATGGTTAAGTCCTTGTATATTGATTCATGGAATGTAAGGGACTACAAACTAAAGCCAAGAGATCACTATTATTCCATTTGTTATTTAAGTCTCAAGCCAGTTTATGTTTTATACAAGAAACCCATATGCTTAGAGAAGAATGGTTTAAAGAAAAAAGCAAAAAGTGGGTAAACAAGATAATTTCGGCAGGAAATAGTTCTAACTCAAAGGGGGTGGCCATTTTGATTAAATGTAACTTTCAAGGTACTATTATTAGTGAGAATTATGACACAGAGGGAAGATGGTGCTATTTTACTTCCAACATACAAAATATAGACAAACCGCTTCTAATTCTTAATTTGTACGGTCCATGTAACAATCAACATTTATTCATCATACAGATATACAACATCCTTTCTTCTTTTAAAGATCATTATATAATTGTGGGGGGTGATTGGAATGCAGTTATTAACCCTGAAATAGATCGCACTAGTAGATCGCCTTCTTATAATCACCAAGCATCTTTGGCCTTGAATGTCTTGATGTTAGATTTCGGTCTTATTGAGCCCCAATCATATATAGGGTACTCAAACAACAAAGATATTTATACATATTACTCGAAATGTTATAATACATGGTCGAGGTTAGATTTTTTTCTTATATCTGACTCCTTGTCACACTTGCTAATTAATTTTATTTTAGAACCTAGGTTTTTATCCGATCATTCAAGGATATCCTTAATACTTGATGCTGATCCTAGTTTATCATATACACACATGAATAATACATGGACGTTGAATAATAACTTACTTTCAAATAAGGAAGTCACAAAGTTAAGCATTGAAATTATACAAGAAATGTACAATAATCTAGACTCTACAGATATTCCCTGCGATATTCAATGGGACGCATGCAAGGCAAATTTGAGAGGCATGTTAATAAATAAAGCCTCATATATTAAAAAACGATATAAATCATAGCTACCCATTCTCTCCATATCACCTGTAAGTGCATTTTTAGGGGCCCATTTCCACAAATCCATAGAGATGTGGTACTTTATTCTAGCACCGTTACTAGTAACCTCTTATCTTACAACCTTGTATGAAACCCAAACTCTTTTAGGGTTCTCAATTTCTTCAGCTGAGACCCACACTTTTGAAACCAAACTTCTAAACTTTTATCATATTCATGGTACTTGGGTGAACACAACTTCTTACTCGCTGCTTCTACATCCAAATACCTCAAAAAATATTAGCCCCAAACTGAAGTATATTCACAAAATTGTAGATAAATTCCTGAAACTTATCTCCAAACTTAGACTTACTCTACTACCACATGGGGACATACACCTAAACCCTGGCCCAGCCAACACTGACTTGCATTCTTCCCTTCTCATGGACCCTAGTTCCAACCCTATTATCACTCACCCTATAAATTCTCTTTTTACTTGTCATCTGAACATTAGAAGCATCAACAACAAGGTACAGGAACTTCATACACTCATGGCTGACCTCTCCCCAGAGATCTTGTGCCTAACTGAAACATGGTTAAAACCCACCACTACTGATAATGAAATCCTAATCCCAGGGTACAATACACTTAGGAGAGACCGAATCTCCAGAAAAGGGGGTGGGGTAGCCATACTCTATAAATCCGATCTAACCGTATCCATAGATGTCATACAACCGCCTCAGATTAACAATGCAGAAATCCTTACTTCCAAACTACAAATTAACATTAATAAATTTATCTACATAATCTGTGTTTATATTCCCCCAGTTAATAACATAGATACTCTTGAAGCCACCCTTCACTGGATATCAAGCCACTTCCCTCAAGAAACCTTAGTTCTCGGTGACTTTAATATAGATTGGACTACCTGTTCCTCAGTAGCTCCTTCCACCCATATTAACCTACACTCTTTCACGCAAATTATTAACACTCCTACCAGGATAGGCAAATCTAACCAAAAAGAGAGTATACTCGATTGGGTGCTAATTAATAGTCATCCTAACCTATATACATCTGGTACCCTCCCTGATAGCCTAAGTGACCACCATCTCACCTACATAATTAAGCACAAAATAATCATTCCAAAGCAACCTATATTAAGATCTGTCAGAAATAAAAAGAAATTCGAGCCGACCAAATTTCAACTAGAATTAAATTCTTGCAACTGGGCAATACTAAAACATCTACCCCTAGATGAAGCAGTCCAGTACTTTAACAAAAAATTCCTAGAAATTCTTAATTTTCATGCTCCCATTCGTTCAAAGAAAACTAAGACAGTAGATGTTCCTTGGCTTTCTAAAGAGACCAGGCTCAAAATTAATCTTAGAAATAAAGCTTGGACTGTATGGCGAACCACTAAACTCCCTCTTGACCAAATTAACTACAGACAACTTAGGAATGAAACCAAAAGACAAATCTTACTTGACAAAAAACAATACTATTGTAAATTGCAGACAGAACATCAAAACTGTCCACAAAAATTCTGGGCTGGATTAAACAATCTTCTTCACCCTGGTCGCTCTACCACCCCTGTCCCAGCCACACTCATCGATAAACCCTCGGATGTAGTCTCCAACAGCTTTAACCGTTTCTTCACCGAGACAATCCAAACCCTTTCTAATCAACTGCCACTCAGCTCCTACAGCCAAGATACTCCCACCTATAAAAATCTCCCCTCATTTACCTTTCAACCTGTAGCTACTTCATTTATCTACAAATTAATCAGAAAACTAAAACCCACCACACTCTCAGCTGACCAACTTCCAGCTGAATACTTGCAAAAATCAGCTGAGGCCATTGCCTACCCTGTGTCACTACTTATCAATCATTCATTAGCAGAGGCCAAAATTCCTGATATCTGGAAGGTATCCTATGCAATACCTCTCCACAAAGGTGGCACTTCCACAGAGCTCTCTAATTACAGGCCTATATCTATACTTTCCCCTCTATCAAAGATAATGGAAAAATGTGTTCAGAAACAGCTTATGCAACACCTACTCATCAACCACCTATTGGCTGACACTCAACATGGTTTCAGACCTCTCCACAGTACTACCTCAGCCCTACTTGTCTTCTCTAATACCATAAACACCTATCATAATAATAACAATATTTCCTCTGCACTATTCTTGGATCTGTCCAAACCCTTCGATATGGTGGACCACAAACTTCTAATTAACACTCTGCAATCACTCTGTCTGGATACTATAGTCCTTCAATGGTTTAGTTCCTATCTAAATTGTAGAAAACAGGCAGTTTTATGGCAGACTAAGCTCTCTACCTTACTACCCAATACTCTGGGAGTCCCACAAGGATTCATTTTAGGACCACTGTTATTTTCCATCTTCATCAATGACTTAAATACAGTCATACCTAACGCCAGTTGTATTCAATATGCAGACGACTCCATGCTGATCTGCTCTGGCACAACCCTCACAGAGCTACAATTAACAACCCAGTCCACTTTTAGCAAAATAGAAAACTGGCTCTCCAGCCGTCGCCTGATACTTAATGCCAAAAAAACTAAAATGCTGCTGTTTCTACCTACACAAAGGTCTAGCCCCATCTGCTTTTCGATCCATTCCAAGGATGGGACCATAATCTCACCGGACCTCTCCACTAAATTACTAGGGGTAATTATTGACAACAACCTAAAATTTGATATACATGTAAACCAAATGATCAAAACCATCAATAAGAAATTAGGCTCGTTATATAGAATAAAAAGGGTTTTGACCCCCCAAGCCAAAACTGCCATTGCCCAAACTCACCTTCTCTCCACACTCTTGTATTCGTCCCTTCTACTTCACAATATTAGTAAAACTGTCATGAACAAACTTTCCATCTGCTACAATCATATCACCAGGTTTGTTACTGGGTCACCTTTCAGGACCCATCATTGCACCAATCTAACCCAGCTTAAATGGCTTGAGCTACCAAACCTAATTTCTTATAACCTACTAGTTCTGACACACAAAATAATATACAACCCCGACTACACTCCTTCGCTCAAAAAACTGGTTACCCCTTGTAATAACCCTCGACCTCTGAGGTCATCCAGCCGACTCCTTATCCAGACATGCAAAACTAAAAATATAGCTGGTGATTCCCTCCTCACCAACTCTGCAGGGAGAACTTGGAACAAACTTCCCCCTGATATTACCTCGCTCTCCTCTTTAAATCAGTTTAAAGCTAAACTTAAACCACACCTGGCATCAATACGGAGTTGCCATTGTCTAAACCCTGGCTAGCTAATTCTCTGTTTCACATAGTTTTTAGGTACCTGGCTGCCACTGCATATTTCTTTATTATGTCTATTCTCGATCATCCTGAACAATAATTATGGAATAAGTAATAGTTTTTTGTGCTGTGAATTGTAAATGAATCTGTGACTTTATTAAAATGTTGTACTGGTTTGGAGCTTTTCTCCCCGGGCCTCCGCTGAAAATGGACATGTATCCAGTCGGACTATCCCGGTTAACAAATGTAAAATAAAATAAAATAAAATAAATTCAAGTTGTTCGAATTATGAACAAATTTTGGAAGCCCAAAAGGAATTATTATTCCTTCATCAACATAATCTATCTATATCAGAACAGAGAATGTTGGCTACTTACTCTGAATGGGCACAAGTGCCCTCCAAAACCTTAGCCAGAATAATTAAAAATAACCTTAACTTACCTAGAATAACATCTATACATCATGAGAATAAGATATACAGTACTGACGTGGAGATTTTAAAGCTTTTTACCTCTTTATATACAGAGATTTACTCTAAAGGAGAAAACTTGAGCGCTAATCAGGTTATGGAGGATTATCTATCTACTATTAACTTCCCTAGATTAAATGAAGAACAACAAAATATACTTATAACTCCAATAAATACCCAAGAAATTATGGAAACTATAGATAGACTGAAGCATGGTAAATCCCCTGGTCCTGATGGCTTTACAAATGAATTTTTTAAAGCTTTCAAGCAAGTGTTAGCGCCCTTTCTTCTTAAAGTTTATGAACACATAAAGACAAACGGTATATCGGATTTATATTGGAACATTTCAAAAACCATACTAATTTTAAAAAGCAATAAAGAAAAATTAGATCCGCACAGTTATAGAACTATTTCTCTAATCAATAGTGATATAAAAATTTTAGCTTCTCTTTTAGCCAATAGATTAAAAAAAATATTACCATCAATATTATCTCCAAATCAAGCTGGCTTTGTATCCCATAGACATATTTGGGATAATACTTTGACATTGGACACACTAATACATTTTACCAAGACAGATAATAATCCTTTATATGCATTAATTCTTGACGCAATGGGAGCCTTTGATAGAGTGAACTGGAATTTTCTATTTAATACTATGAAACATTTTAATATACCTGCTACATATATAGAATTAATCAAAACCTTGTACAAGGATTCTTCTACTTTCTTATATATTAATAGAAAGAAGTCTAATCCTATTAAGATTACTAATGGCACAAAGCAAGGTTGCCCACTATCTCCCTTTCTTTTTAACATATATTTAGAACCACTGTTATTATATATAGCACAAAATTCCTTTCATAGAATTCCTAAAGTTCTAAACACTAATATCCTATTATCAGCTTTCGCCGACGACTTGATACTATACTTTCAAACTCCTACTACAGATCTCTCAAAGCTAGTTCATTCTATCAATGGTTTCTCTCAGGTTTCGGGATACCAGATTAATTCTAAGAAAACCCACATCTTTCCCATAAATCCTCGTGCTCACAAGGTATATTTATTTCCTGAATCTTCTTTTCAATTTACTGATAATATTAAATACTTAGGGATTCACTTCCAGCATAATGGTCTTTCACCATTCCAAAATAATCTAACAAAAACATGGTCTTCAATTGAATTTGACTTACACAGATGGGAATTGTTAAATTTATCTCTCCTATCTAAGGTAGCAATAATTAAAATGAATATTCTTCCTAGACTTCTTTTTCAATTCAATTCTATTGATCAAACAATTCCTAAATTCTTTTTCTCTAAGATTCACAAGCAATTACCTAAATTCATTTGGTTTCCTAAGTCAATTAGGATCTCAAACTCTAAATTACTGCTTCCTAAAAGCAAAGGAGGTCTAAGCTTACCTAACTTTCGTCTTTACTATTTAATTATCTCAGCTAACAAATTATTATCTATTTCTTCTGTGAATGTCGGGAATTACAATAATCTTCCTAGCTGGACTAAGATGTGGCATCAGCACATTTTAACCAAAAAATTTAATTCAACAGCTCTTCCATTCCTATCTATAGATGTTATGGATACTCTTAAACTCTCAAAGTTTTTAAAACAGAAGGTTAAATTATTTCAAGAACTGTTAAAATATGTTAATTTAGATAATACCTTTCAGTTAGTATAGCCTATTCACCTAAATCCTAATATTAAACTAAATAATAATATGTTTAACCTCTCAGATTTTCCTCAAATTAAAAATCTTAATGTATGGGATATTCTGAAATATAAAGATGTAACCTTAACGAGCTTTTGCAAAACCTTGGAAGTTAGAGGTAAATATTTCTCTATTCTCCGACAATTAAGAGAAATTCTTGTTACTAAATATGATTACATTAAACCTAAAAATAAAGATTTTACTAATTTGGATATGGTGATACAAACTTTGTTGCTTCGGTGATACAAACTTTGTTGCTTCCAACGAAGATGCTATCTAAATCATACAATCTCTTAATTGATATAATTCATGAATCAGATTGTCTTTTTTCTAATTATTGGGATAGATTTAATACACAATTGAACATTAATCAGAACATCCTTGCTATCAAAGCAACTTTGGAATTCTCACCCTTCAAGAAACTTTACTATTCTCAAATGATGATAAACAATAATGCTTATCACACCCCTACTAAACTTAATAAATTTAATCCCAGTAAATCTTCCTCGTGCTCATGCTGTTCATTCTCAAATGCAGATCTAATGCATATTATATGGTCATGTCACCACTCGCATAAACTTTGGACATCATTGAAGGTTCGTTTGCAAAAAATGGGATACCATAAGTCCACTTTATCTTGGGAACTAGCAATTCTTCATATACCCCAAATACCTCTTTCTAGGATAGATGTTCATGTGATAATTTATATATGTATGCTCATAAAATTTTATATCACTAAAAATTGGCTCGATCGTACCAAACTTAGTTGGGAAAATTTCCAATCCTTGGCTTACTCATATATCTCTGCACAGAAAACAATAGTGAAAAGTCCCAAAAGATAGCTCTTACTAAAAAAATAATAGCAAAAGTTTTACTTATTATCAACTGAATAGATTAATGTGTCATTTATTTTGTCTTGAGTCACAAAACATTGGGTTATTTAATGTTGTTTTTGACATTAGTATATACATTTAGATAGTGTTTTGCATTTCAATCAACTTTTTGTAAATAGTGTATATAGTTGCATAAGATATAACTTATATAAAAGAGATTTTATGTCCCTATAATTTGTAACCCTAATAGTTACACTGTAATGTTTGTTTTTCAAGATGTCATTGTTATATCTTAATGTTTAATAATCAATAAAAAGATTTTTGACAAAAAAACTTTCTGAATTGGTGTGGGTTTTTTACCCATTGTCATACAATTATACTAATTTACATTTATTTGGGCTTCATACCATATAGGTAACATCAAAGAACCATGGACTCTTGCTTTATTAAATGTACATGTTTCATGTATGGATATCAGTACTGCCTCTCAAGTATGTAAGCTCATTTTTCTACCTTCTGTTCCACAACTGATGATGTAATAGCAAACTCACCTCTCTTGTAGTAGTGTGTGTGTGTGTGTGTGTGTGTGTGTGTGTGTGTGTGTGTGTGTGTGTGTGTACACTGTAGCTGTTACTGTATTGATTGCTCCCAATAATAATTGACCTGAGGGTGGGAAATTCACTGTAGTAGAATGTATTGCTAAATATTCCCTCACTTTGGTCTCCTCTTCCACTCATTCACCATCTTCCTTCAGAGTGCAGGTGTGTATCATGTGTTATTACATTTCTATTTGTTCTAAGACTGTGTAGAACAATGTAAAGACATTGGTAGTGTGCTAAGTTTGTATCAGTTTTCATGCAAATTGGATAATCTTTATGTGTATTGAGCCTATGCCCTTTAACAAGTATGTAACGTCAGTTGCTAGAGTTTTGTTATATACAACACTCTTCTGATGTACTGATTAATCCCATGAATGTTAAATAACTGATGGTTTTATATTTTGCTAGTGTTATGTAATGATAACTTGCTCTATACAGCTCTATATATACACTGTATTACTGTGGTTCTCTGTCAGTATATCTCCTGCTAAACTACTTTCAGCTTACATTCACAAACTTTCTTGCCATCTCTCTACTCTCATACTTTCCCCATATTCTGTTGCTCTGATTCACTGTGATCCTTCCTCCATCTCTTTGTACAATAAGTATTAACTTTATTACCTCAGTATAATACGACAATTTAGTAGAGGTTTTCTGTTTTCTTTCCTTTCAGAGCCTTTGGTCACTACATCCAGTCCTGACCCTGATACTGTAGGATCTTTGTGACAAGGCCAAACTTCCAAAAGTTTTTAATGATAACTTTGTCATTGTGCAATGTAAGCAAGTTTAATGCTGCATATTAAGTTTAACTAGTCAAGTACGTGCTTGCCCTGTGCTGTACAGTGGCTGTGATATTCTCCCAAAGGAGGAGTCCTTGCACTCTAATGACCACTTACTAAGCTGACCACTGTCCCTTCCCTTGACCAGTAGATTACACTGTATATGCCATTTACTTAGTCTCCCTAGCTTCCTGGTTTCTGCATTCAGTAAACAAAAGAAAAACCTGTTCTACTTTGTGCTTTCTTTTTAATTGCTCTGAAATAGCTATAAACTCATCGCTGTCTGTAATAATGGACCTGAGGGTGGGAAACCAATCCTCTTGGCTTCACTTTGTTCCTCAACTCACAATTCTCTTCCACCCCATCTTACCCTATCATTATACTTCCCACATACATATTTCACCTGTGACACCCATTCGCAAACCTTCCCCCAAACAACCTTACTACTATCATACAAACACTCCTGTTTGTATTTTCATATTTTCCAACTTCAGTCTAACATTTAGCACCATTCCCAATAAATGTTCTCCATCCTATACTGCTTTGTACTATATCCATTCTTTCTCAGTCCTTTTCCCGACAGCAGTTATCAATTATTCTTCATTTCAACTTATATTTTCCACAAATAAACCCTCACAGCTACCTATCTTAACAACATCCTAATACTCTATCCTTTCAAACCCTCTATTTCTCACATTTTAGAAACATAGATACCAGGACAACCTAGTTCCCTTCCTTCATAGAAAATATTTACTTCTTACCCAGCTTTCAGACTCTACCACCAGTAAATATCATACATCCTTGCAAGTTCTTGCTTCCTTCTTCATTCCTACTTCCCCTCTACATGCTATCAATAAAATACAGATCCATTTATTTAATCTTGCTGCTCCTCAGGTTATCCTCTATTCTTCTCCTCCTATTGTGCCATCTTCCGTCCTAACATGACTCAATAATCAAACTCTCCACACATTGCACCAAACCTATTTAATGACACCCCTCACCTTTGCCCAAATATATACTGATTATCTCTGTTTTAACTCAAATAAAAATAAAATTAAATGGGGTAAAAATACTCTACAAAAATAAGAATCGATAATACCCCAATATACTAAAAATCTTCCTAGGGGAGACAATCACCCTAATCCTCGACCCTCCTAACCCAGTTAACATCAACACAGTTCTCTTCCACACACCACTCTAACCTCACAATGACTAACCCTAGTAATTTAAGTTTTGCTGCCATAAATATTAGAAACATAAGAAATAAAACTGCTGAAATACATGCCTGGATTCCTCAACATAAGCCTGATAGTCTTGCTATAACTGAAACTTGGCTTAAACCCAGCAAAAACAATTCTGAAATTACATAATCAATAATAACTGTATAAAGAAGAAAGGTTGTGGCATTGCTTTAATATTTCCTAACAACTACCACATTTCCCCTACAACAAACCAATATCAAAATTCAGTTCAGCAGAGCTTCTTTTTACTTTCCTGAAAATACACAAATATAAAAAATATGTATTACTGTCCTTTGTATGCCTTCTGGCGACAATATAGCTACATTGGAAGATATCCCACATGGGTATCCATAACAATTTTACAAGAAAAAACTAACTAGGTGATGTCAGTATCAATTGATTTGACATAACCTCTAACTCTCCTATATCTAGCATGAACCTATGTGGTTTCACACTACTAATTAATATTTGCACAGATTATAGTAGCAAGACATCAAATTCCTTATTAGACTGACCCTAGTATCAGACCTTAACAAATTCACTACCGCAGGTACAATTTCAGATTTTGTCAGCAACCATTTCCCAATCTATGCAATCAAACATCTCACACATCCACTTAAACAGCATGTTTATAAAATAACACACAACCTATCCAAGTTTAAATATTCATCACTACCGTATCAACTACTAAATGGAACATTCTAGAAATCCTTCCCTTAGATGATGCTGCAACTGAAGTCAATACAACTTCTCTAAATATCCTAAATAGCCTTGGACCCCCGAGAAAGGAAGACACTAAAAACAAATAACTCAATTTGACTATTCAAAAAGAGTAGAATGCTAATGCAGGATATAGAAAAATGTGGAGAGAATGCCAAAAATAATATGATAGCTCTTTGGAATATAAGGATGCACATTTGCAGCCTTTCTTTCTACCAGCAGTTGTCCAGGGCCACATTCTGCTTAGCTGCAGTGTTTATCCATTTGGAATAAATACCACTGGCATTGTGTCACAAAAAAGGTTTTAGGCTCAGGTACATAATCCAAGTCAGTGAAGATTAATAGATGAATAATAAATAAATCCAACCTTGGTTTCACTGGATTGTCTTTATACTAAGCTGACTTAGTTTTCTGATTTAGATAGTTCATTCAGCTCTATGAAATAGACATATATACACACATATAATACATAATAAAAATAAATGCATTTCATACATTTATTTAAATTTAAAACTGTAAAATAGAATTCAGATTAGAATTCTGATATATATATATATATATATATATATATATATATATATATATATATATATATATATATATATATTTATACACACACACACACACACACACACACATATATATATATATATATATAGAGAGAGAGAGAGAGAAAGAGAGAGAGAGTAGTAACCATTCACACCAAAAACCAAGAAAACAACAGAAGGAAGCTTCAAAGACTGGATGGAAAATTTCACAGATGACTTTATTCCACAAGCAACAGCAGTTAAGCGCTTTCGTCTTCACCTTAAAGACTGCATCAGAACTGCCATAGTACTAAAAAACAACATTAAAATATAAAATACACATATATCATGTGACATAAACATCCAATAAAAACCTAATCAGTAAATTAACTAATTAATGTATATATACATATATATATATATATATATATATATATATATATATATATATATATATATATATGGATCCCTACACTATACTGACACACCACAAACCCAACAGCCAAAACATCGACACCGAAACCACACAATACCAACAGTCCACATTACCAAACACCATAACACTGACTCATAAAACACAAACAGAATCATCAACATAAACCACACAAAGCATTCTTACACACTACTACACAACATTACACTCATAAACTATCACAACTAAAACATAAACAATAACGTACCTGCAAATCACACACATCCCACTACACCGCAACATCCCATAATGCCATTACCCACGTAACACACACATCCCATTAACCTACCCAATACCTACATAAAAAATAAAACCTATACAAAACAAATACTTACAAAAACTACAATACACCCTACTGTACTCTTGTGGGGGGCTGCACCCCCCACCCCCCCTACTTATATATACCAACTCCGACATAACACTACATTGAGGAAATGGCATATTTCCCAATCCTCACTGTATCACAATCTCACCATTAAACTTACCAGAAAGACTTTCTGGACTCCAATAGGCAACTGCTGCACATGGGGAACTTGTCAGTGAAATGCCATGTCGCTATTTTGGCATTTCGGCATTCTGTACTGTTGGTCTTCTGGTGTCAATATTTTGCTTGTTGGTTAAGTGGGCTGTCGGTATACTGAAGTAGACCCATATATATTTTATTTTTATTTATTTTTATTTTACATTTGTTGACCGGGCTAGTCTAACTGGATATATGTCCATTTTCATTAGAGGCCCGGGGAGATAAGCTTCAAGACATGAATAAAATACAAATACAAATAACAAATTACAAATTACAAACTACAAAAAGCAAAAAAAAAAAATTTGTGAGAGAAAAAAAATAGCAAAAATAATAAAAAATATAATAAAAATAACCAAGCAATGGTAATATGTGCAGTAAGGCATAGAGGTTAGCAATGGGTTTGTAAAGAGGACAAGATATATATCTTATACAATATATATATTGTACTTGGGGACTTCAACATAGACTGGAACATGTGTTCCTCAGAGTCCCCCACTCACCACATAAACCTTTATGGATTTTCACAGGTCATATCCTCCCCCACTAGGCTCAGTAAACCCAACAATAAAGCAAGTACTCTGATTAGATTCTTGTTAACACCCATCTCCTCAAATAGAAGAGTGGGACCCTGCCTGATGATGTAAGTGATCACCTCCTCACCTATTTAATCAGGCAAAAAGCTGATATCCACAACCAGTCTGTTTTTAAAACAATAAGGAACAATAAGAATTTCAACTGCACAAATTTCCAAAATGAACTCAAATCTTGCAATTGGTCAGTTCTGAAACAATTACCCCTTGAAGAAGCAGTAAATTACGTTAATACCAAATTCCTATCCATCCTTGACACCTATGCACCAGCACGGACTATTAGAACCAAAACAAAAGTTGCTCCTTGGATCTCAAAAGAAACCAGACATAAAATGCTACTTAGAAATAGGGCCTGGGCCACTTCGAGGACCACAAAAAACCCCATAGATCAACTTAAATACAGACAGCTATGAAATGAAACAAAAAAAATCCATCACGTTAGGCAAGAAAAACTACTACTGTCATCTACAAGAAAAACACAAAAACAAGCCACAAAAGTTTTGGGTAGGTATAAACAAACTCCTTAGTCCAGGACAGTTCTCCAGTCCTACCCCTTAGGATTCTAACCAAAACCCCCCAGCAGAACTTGCCAATACCTTTAACAGCTTCTTTACAACAACCATCCAGAACCTAGCTAACCAATTATCCCCTGGATGCCCATATTCTCCAGCCACTGCACTCTGCTCCCATCTCCCCTTTAAGTTCAAGCCAGTTTGCACATTTTTGGTCTGAAAATTACTTAGAAAACTAAAGCCTACCACCCTGTCAGCTGATCTCTTCCCTGCAGAATATCTACAAAAAGCTGCAGATGCCATAGCACACCCCATTGCTATCCTGATCAATAGAACTATAACTGAAGTGTCCATTCCCTCCGTCTGGAAGATATCACATGTCACCCCACTCCATAAAGGAGGCAGCTCTACTGAACTTTCAAACTATAGACCCATAGCTATTCTGCCACCCTTGGCTAAAATTATGGAAAAATGCATCCACGATCAACTCCTGAACTATCTTATCCATAATAGTCTTCTAGCCAACACCCAACATGGCTTTAGACCATTCCATAGTACAACCTCAGCCCTCCTCTCTTTCTCTAACATCATTAACCAACACCGAAACGATAATAAACTTTCCTCTGCTGTCTTTCTCGATCTTTCAAAAGCCTTTGATATGGTAAACCAACAAATACTCATAAACACTTTGAAATCCATTTCCCTAGAGGACCGGGCCATCCAATGGTTTCAGTCATATCTCAGTGGTAGACAACAGGCTGTCCTGTGGCAGAGCAAACTATCCACCCTTTTACCCATCACCCTCGGAGTACCCCAAGGCTCCATACTAGGTCCACTATTATTTTCCATTTTCATCAAAGATTTCAGGGTCATCCCAAATGCAACATGCATTCATTATGCGGATGACTCCACTTTGGTATGCTCTGAAACTTCACCTACAGAGTTGCAGATTCTATCCCAAAATACTTTTAACACAGTTGAAAATTGGCTCCTTAACCATTGTCTCATGTTAAATCCTAATAAAACCAAACTGCTGCCCCCCCCCCCCACTCACAGGTCTGCCCCTATAACCTTTATATTAAAATCCAACAATGGCACCATTATTTCCCCAGATTCCTCAACCAAACTGTTAGGAGTTATAAGAGATAATAACCTTAAGTTTGATCTGCATATCAATAAAACTATTAAAACAGTTAATAAAAACCTTGGCTCACTATATAGGATCAAGCCCTTCCTAACGCCGTTAGCCAGAACTGTAATTGCTCGTGCACATCTACTCTCCACCCTCCTCTATGCTTCCCCTCTATTTACAAACCTCAGCAAACCTGACCTTAATAAACTTTCTAGCAACTAGAATCACATTGCTAGATTTGCTACCGATGCAGCCTACAGAACTCATTACTGTCATAACCTAAATCTACTAGGATGGCTTGAACTGCCTAACCTACTTCAGGTTAACCAACTAATAGTTGCACATAAGATCCTGTACCAACCAGATAGTACACTCATACTTAAAAACCTCATCATCCCCTACAGTAACATTAGCACACTTCGTTCATCTGAAAGACTACTAGTTCAAACTCTCAAATCCAACAACACAGCCGATAAATCTATATTTGCTAACTAAGTTGGCAAAACATGGAATTCTCTTCCTGCTAATCTTACATCTTAACTCTACCTCAAGTCAAGAAAAGTCTGAGTCAGTACTTTAAAAAACGATGGCTATGCCCTTGTCGTAATCAAGACGAACTCTAACCATCACTCATGTGCACATGGTGGACTTCTGTCTGCACTTTATTGTTTCTTAACTAATAAATACTATGATCTCCTTGGATCTACTACCAGGTTAGCCTGCAAGGCATTCAATACCCTATCATTCTTAAAAACACTGTCTAGAATTTTCCATCTGAGTAAAAATGTAATAATTTGTTTGTGTATCTGTTTTTGTGTTTGTTTACATCTCTGTAAAAATCCTTTTATTTGTATTTTATTTTGTGTTTTAAACTATAAAAATGTAACAGTTTGTTAAATGTCTTTTTGGTGCTTTTCTCCCTGGGCTTCCACTGAAAATGGACATGTATCCAGTCAGACTATCCCGGTAAACAAATGGAAAATAAATAATAAAAATAAATAAATAAATAAATACATTTTATATATATATATATATATATATATATATATATATATATATATATACATACACACACACACACACACACACACACACACACACACACACACACACACACCTATATCTATATCTAATTGTCTATCTATCTATCTATCTATCTATCTATCTATCTATCTATCTATCTATATATGTATATGGGTTCCCTTTAAAACATCGACTTACTGGAACGTCGACTTGCAAATCAGCGAGAGTAGAACTTTGAAAGTTCCCAATGCCAAACTTCTGGAACATCGCAATTTAACTCTGAGAAACTAAGCACTGGGCCACCAGGGTGAACTTGCCCTGTTCTCCACTGTAGTGGAATCTCGGAAATGGTATATTTAGTTAGGGGGCGGGGGGGGGTGAAGCTTGCTTCCATTCATATTGTAGTGATTGGTGGTCCAGTGCTTACTTTCCCGGAGTTAAATTGCAACGTTTCAGGAGTTCGGCATTGTGAACTTTCAATGTTCTCATCTCACTGATTTACAAGTCGATGTTCCACTAAGTCGACATTTTTAAGTAGACCCATATATCTATATGTATATCTATATCTATATATATATGTGTGTGTGTGTGTGTGTGTGTGTGTGTGTGTGTGTGTGTGTGTCTGTGTGGGCACTCGATATGAAATGTGTGTGTCAGTGTCTGCATGAACTCAGCCAGCCTGTGCACTAGTTTTACATCCTGGTATGTTGGACAGGTGTGAGCTGTGCATCATAAAGGTATCAGTTCATCGTTGTTACCCCTAACTGCACAAAATGGCCCTGCCAGGAATTGCACTGGCATGTCCATGCCCATGGTCAGATGTGGTGGTGCTACCCAAACATGAGTGATGTTTGCTGAACGAGCTCTCCTCACGACTACATCTAGGTCCACGACCCCATGGCCTACCACATTTGGATGTGGCCACCTCAACCACTGATGGAGCACTGAGAGTAGTGCAACTGTGGGAGTGGGATCATGCATGACCACGTTGGCTAACAGCAGATCCTGCTGCTGGCCTAAGGCCACATGGATGCTGTCCCCCTCCCAGCTGAGGTTCCATCACAAGACACTTCCTGTTCCATCATGTTATTCATCCAATCCATTGAATCAACCACACAGTAGAGGCAGTCACACACATCAGCCTTTGCCACATCTATAACCATACACATGTCCTTGGAGGCCTGAGTGAAATGTGCCTGTGCATCCATGATGGCCCTAAACATACTTTGAGTGGCACACAATGACACACCAGAATCAGAGGGAGGGTGTTGAACAGGCCTCCATTGAGCACCCCTACTGACCATCCTGTGTGGAACCTCACCCACACTTTGGCTACAGCCAGAGTCAACCAGTACTGAAGCCACAGTAACCACACTACCCTGATCAATTGCATCACCCTCAACCTATCCAATAACTGAGGGATGAGGGGAATGGGAATGTGTAGGCACACTGACTGTGTCTGAAGGAAATCCAGGGGATGGGTGAATCACAACCTCAGTGTCAGATTCAGCCTCTGCACCCCCTGACTGTGCCTCCATTTGTCCGCCATCATCATCAGAGCATACCAGTGCTCCAACATCAGGTGGTAGGAGTCCTACACTTCCACTGTCAGGATCACCTGTTATAATAAGAAACAAACTCGAAAATGAAATTACTACTACATGAAATATTAAGCCAGTTTATATAATAGGCAGGTAACATTGTTCACACAATTGCAGATTGTACAGCAATTCAGACACTCATTATGCCCGTCTCACACATACAGATAATTTATAATGTAAATAATGGTCATTAATAATCAAATAAACATTTGCTTACCATATGCAGATGTCTCCACACTTTGTAGGGATGATAGTCCTGGAAGAAATGAAACAAGAAAAGGAAGGTAACTAACTATCACAATGGGAATAACACAGGGGGACAGGGAATACGCAATCACCAATATGTCCTGTAAGAAATAGCTGAAACTGAAACTTGCCTGACATGTCCACCCACACCCATGTGTACTGAACAACTGTTTTGTATAACTCTATTAACTCATCAATAGGTACAGAAATAAAAAAAATTCAACTGAAGTATTATTCAAATTATATATTTTAATATACAAGCAAATATAAAACTTGACATGTGTAATCTTACCTGGAAGCTGTTCATGGGACACACTTGTCCCCCTGGCCACATCAACACTGACATCAAGCACACAGTGTGCAATTTCCACTGACCTATCTGGATCTCTGACAGTGGACAAGAACTCATCATTTGGTGTCAGTGTGGGCTTGGTAGCAGACCTCCCACTGTACCCAGCTGTTCATGGGCAACTGCAGCTGTTCTGCTTCAGGCTGATGAAATCATATTAGTGGCCCTATGATGCACCTGATCATAAGTTCTGCTATGAATTCCTACTGCTCTGACATAATTGACTAACTGGCTCCAAATCTCCATTCTAGTAGCCATATCCCCACATCCTCTATCAAGGAGAAAGGCTCTATGGCATCTCAAAACCTGATTTTCACTTCATTTTCAGAGTCACTGAAAGGGGGGTTACATGGATTTGTAGGCTTGTTTGCCACAATCCTATGTGACATAAAACAGAGAAGAATAAAACAGATAAATATCACATAAAAATGTCTTATTTATGCACAAATTTGTCAACATTAAGCACTGGAAACACTTCATTTAGTAAAACTGAAGGTTATGTGGTTGTTTCATCTACCCCCATACACAAATCAAGGATTTGTACAAACCAGGGAATATGACTTAAGTAGTGTATTATGTCTCCTACTAAAAATATCAGGATGCCTACACATTTTCAACTGAAAAGCACCTGAAACACACATTTGTTCTTGCAACAAAGAATGGTAGGTGGCTCCATCACCCCCAAAACAACTAACAAATGAAGATTCATACAAATCAAGGAATACCACAGAGTTAATTAAATATATGGTTTCTATACAATTATCAGGATGTGAATACATTTACAACACAAAAGTCCATTTATGAATGCCAGTCACTTCTTACTGTGCTCACCACTCCCGTGGAGGTGGCCCTGGGCTATCTCAGAAGCATAACACCTGTGTCAGTGACATGTACATTACATTTCTCTTCCAATAAACACAGAATATTGTAAAATCAAATTTTGAAAATAACAGTTGTGCTGAAAGTATAACCTGCCTATCTCAGAAATGTAAATACCTGCCAAAAATGTCTATGCCAACAGTGAAGTATAAGTGCATACAGATAAAATTTCCATTTTCTGCTGGATATATAAATACATTTGTAACATTTTATAAAATTTTGAATGTGCTTGAATAATACAAGCATATCTTAGCCAAATTATAAGCCTTCTCAACTGATAAATCTCCTTCAAATGAATACCAAACATCTGTTTTGTCCAAATATACAAGTCTCCTCCCCTTCATGTTACCTAGCTGCATGGTTAACTTTTCATAATATAGATTCAGCCCTCTGCACACTGTGCAAATGAGGTGTGAACTCATTAGAATTGCTGAATACCAAACTTTTGAATTCATGTAGCAGATGTAAACATACCTGGGGTTTCAATAAATGCTTTATAGGCTTAGCATGAAGTCTACACGGAGTTTAAGTGTTTGCGTAGTGAGCAGCAGTGCTAATTACATATGAATGCCATGCACCACATTTAAATTTAAACAAATGCAGTTTCATGAGCAGTAGCAGTGTTGCTGGCCAGGAAACCATGTATAGCAACACAGACAGCAGCAGCCATGTAAACCTGTGTTACCTACTGGCAAACTACGTCTGTGGAATTGCATGGAATGCCACAATGATTACCAGGATTATTTATAAAGCAATGTATATAGTTCAACACATTACATGAAAGTGTATGCAGGGCAAAATATTGTGGAAACCTGCATCAGGCATACAGAATAAAAGTTGTGTAAATGATCAGTAAGGGTACATAGACTGAATTATAAATAAGTAGTGAGGGAAAGTATATATAGTGAAAAGGGACACGCAGATGAATTGTAGGAATGAACAGGGGAAGAGAACAGGTAAAACATGGTAATGTACAGCAGTTGAGGGCATGTCAAAGAAGACAGTTGTAGCATGAACAGTAATAACATACTGACAGGATATAGTACTGACTGCACAGTTATTGTATATTATGTGACTGTCACACAAGGTGACATATCAACAGAGATGATTCTTTGTGATATAAGCATCCTGACATGAACAATGGATAGGACATATATCAGGGGTGGTATAAACAATAATTATATGCATATTGTGAAGCTGTGCAAATTGTGTTACCTGATTATGAATATAATGTCACCATAGGCCTCAACCAAGCGGGACACATAGTAACAGGCCCATGGGCAACAGTAGACAGAAGCACGCACAATCAGGAACAATATTCTAATAATATCACCAATAATCACATGTCTTCCACATAACATATGTGATTGTGGGTGATCATAGATGGTTCTGCAATAACACACTTGCGCAACTTTTATGATTTGTCAGCAATCTCTGAGGGTAATCAAGCACACCTCCCTTAAAATGTAACATCTGCAGAGGTGTTTGGATGGACACTGTTATACCTGTATTAGAAATAATGAACAATCCTAGCTAGTTGATGGGTGTGCATAGCACCTGGTCTACTCATAGGGGTGCGTTGTTCATATTGTAATTGTCTTGTGTATTTGCATTCATAATGGAACTAATCCCCCCTTGAGTTGTCTTCATCTACTTTGTCCCCATGGCTGTGACATCAATCCTTTGTGTGCACTGATACTGTATGCATTATACCAAAACCAGATCTACTTCTAAATACCATAATTTCAGAATCCCGAAAGACCAAATCTCAGAGACCAGAATGCCAGCATCTTAAAATACTGAAAGTTTAAAACACCAACACTCAAAAGACTGAAAGTTCAGACTGCCGAGTGTCATAAGACTGAAAGTTAAAGTGATGATTTTGGAATACCATAGGAAATCCTTAGTTATTGTTTGTAAATGTGGTATGTCTCTTTAAATTTATATGGGAAGTATGCAAACAAATATGGCAGATGTTTCGTATGCTTCTGGCATGTAGTGGCTGTGTGTACCATACTATAATAATCTAATCTAATATATTATAATAATCTACTATATATACTAATCTCTCTAATACACCAGTAACTATTTCGTAGAGTTAACTCAAGCTCTCTGCAATTGCTACTCAATGCACAATTTCAACTTTGTAAATATTGTAAATAGCATCTTACTTCAAATAAGTGCATGCAAAGTGTTTCCTTCCTTACTTTAATGATTGTATGCATAATGTTTCTACACTTCAAATGTAATGAAGGTATATTTCAAATGAATCTCTACAGTACAACCATCAGATATATCAAAATTATCTTTGTTGATTAAGCCTGATACTGAATGTACATATTTGTAAACTGCACGTTATTCTGTAACTTCCATACTGTTGTAACCTTGCTGTTTTGTTTTATGGAGCTTTTCTCCCCAGGCCACTACTGGAAGCGGACACACTTAGGGCCAGTGGACTTCCCTGGTAACCAAACTGAAATAAATAAAAATAAGGAAAGAAAAAGGAATATGCCCCTTTCCCTACTGTGGTGCAATCCTGGAGTTAGGATATATAGTTGGGGGCATGTGGGGGACGCAGCTACTCACATTGGGGTGTGTTGGGAATGAGTATGGGGCATAGCCCCCCACTTAGGTGGATTTTAGACAGTCCAGTTTGCAGAGGGAAGGTAGTAAGTAGTTATTTATTTTTCACAAAGAGTTCTTGCTTGTTTTCTGACATATACAGTATTGTTTTGTTTTTGTATAGTGCTGCTTTGGTGTAAGAAGTTGTATGTAAAGTTTGTGCATTTGAATTTGGTATTTTAGGTGCTGGCATTTTAAATTTTCAGTGTTTTAAGATTTTGGCTTTCCAGTCTCAGTATTTTTGTCTTTGGGATTTTGAAATTACGGTATTTAAAAGTAGATCCACCAATACCACACTTGGATTCAATGATTGTCCACAATTTGCAGTCCTCCACAATGCTGGTTGGAAAAAGGATGTGTAAGTCAGTTTTGATATCTGACACTTAAATAATGGACTGGAAAGGACCTACCACAGAACCCTGAGGTACTGACCTGGTCACTAGAATCTAGGTTGAGGTAACTTCAAACACTACAACATATTTCCATCATGTACATCGTCCATTTTCTACCTACTTGATGACATAGGTGTTTATAACCACTTGTGACAGTTTCTCTGTAATATCCAACTGTTAATTTGGGTCAAATGCCTTGGCCAGTTTAAGTTATACAGGATGATAATGGTCTCATCATGCATACCCTTGTTAACCCTCTTGAAGACAGTGAACAGATGTAGCAGATATGATGTAGCTTGACCAAATCAAACATGGATTTAGTACAAAGTCAGTGTCCTTTTAGGGAAGGTCCATGATGACTCCTTGGCCTACCTCACAGATGAGAGAAGTCAGGATGCGTGTATAACTCCATGCATCAGGTGATGGTCCCTCTGAGTCAGAAGGATGCATGCTGTTCTACACCCTTCTGTGGGAGCATGGTCTATCTGGAGGCTGTGTTGATGTATGGATCCAACCGTGTCTGGCAGTTCAGGTTTAGTCATGCTGTAGGTAGCCTGCGATGTTGTCAGGGCCCATTGCTTCTGTTTTATTAGTTGTAGAAAGCGCATAGATGTACTGTCCTGCTGAGAATAAAAACTGAGTAATGTTTGCATGTATACTTTGGCTGATGGTCAGTGGCAATAGGGTGGTGCCATGTGAGACAAAATGTCAGCTATCAGATTGTCTATGTCCTCTTAGCGGGTATGTCTGCTGACATCCACACATAGATCTGTGCTTAGTTGTGTATTCCAGTTACCATTTCATGTGTATTGGAATAAATGATTTGTGAAAAGACCTCCATACAGCCTTGGTAATTCATCACATTATGCATACTGTTGCTATACACACAGTTATACAACTGTACCAATGTCACATACTTACATCACTTGCACAACATATGCCTATATGTGTTTCATGAGTGAGTTCTGTTTCAATGGCTTGATGTCATATCAGGACACATTAGAGATCAGTTGTTTGTGGCTTATACAGAACAATACAGAACATTTCCTAACACAAATGCTAATAGTCACACAATGGTGCTGCTGACCACCTCAATAATCATTTGGTGTAGCAACACAACTGCACATGCAATAAATTCCACAAGGTTGCAACTGGTTTAAAATATGTGCTACATTGTTTGTGTATATCACACTATAACAACTGTGTGTATGAGACAAGACTTATGTGACCATGTAATAAATATGAATTGATATTGATGTCAGTCACAGAACATTTAATGATGGTATGTATACACATGCACAACTGTGCTATACTGCAAATGTCATTGTGATTGCAGAATGTGAACTGTGGCAAAAGTTGATCTGCTCCATTGCAACACATGCCTAATACCAGCATATCAAGTCAGCAGTTCTCAGGAGGCATAGTACTACTGCTGTTAGAGAAGGAGGATGTAGTCCAATGGCATCAATGGCCATAAATACATTAGCTCACATCACAGATTGTAAGATTTTGTAGTCATACTGTACATCCACACCTTGATATGGCACATGAAAATGACAGCAACTTTGATTTGTCAAGTGTTCATAGGGCCATAGGTCATTATTAGGCAAATGGCCAACATCACATGAAATCCTAGCTATTATTATACCCTATACAAATCCCTATTTCTGTATTATGGAAGCTAGTGTATTGTGAGTATGTGTATACTTATTTGATTGCTTTACATCCTGCCACTATCTATATAGGATAAATGCATCACACTATGACAGATTAGCAATCACACATGCAGTGGTCCTGAGATGGCTTGCAGAGGCTCATGGAAGGACTCTGCTTCATGACATGTGTATACATATTTCACATGAGGACATCCTCCTCTCCTCTGCAGGAAAAGGATATCATGTGGCCAGTGGAAAAAGAAGAATGGTGGATGCATGGGGCTACATGAAAGGTTTTCCAAGTGACAGTGCAATGAAGAGTGATTCCAAAGGTCATACAATGGCCATAACGTACCACCAACCACACTCACTCACACACACACACACACACACACACACACACACACACACACACACACACACACACATGCACACACACAAAACCAGACACACATGCACACAACAGTGGACTGGGCCTGATTTGAATATTACACCCATGTAGGTATAGAATATGATTGCCAAGCAATGTCACAGTAGCAGCACCACATATGTCTGACAGTAACACTGTTGTCTTGCACTTTGTGGAGAAAGGTAGCATCATTGTATGCTGAGGAGAACATGTTGGGAGTAGAGTATAAAATTGGCTCAAAAGAGGAAATTGTATGTACAGATATGCAAGTCTCCTGCTGCCGGAATAGAACCTGTATATCTGAAGCTAAAGTAGCTTGCAAACACAGTAGTTAATGTTACTGCCACAACACAGGCTTGTCTTGAATACTGTCAGAGTGCATGTTATACAGGATGACATCATCACTGTATGCAACAATGAGATGTTCGGAGTATGGTTTGACATAGCTCTGGATTCACATATTGTTCTGAAATTGTCACCATAGAGAATGTTGATTGTACACATAGTGAACTCTAGTGAAAATAGAAACCATCCTACTAATTTATACAGCACAGTACTCAATGCCAGCACCATGGCACAGCACAAGAACCTGTACCAAACTAAGTACACCAAATAGAGAACTCAGTATTTAATGCAAGCACCACAGCACAAATCTGGCTTTTATAGTATAAAGCACTTTATAGCTGATGACATCAGCAGTGTCTGGTAAGAAGAAGATGGTAATATTAGTTTCTGACATGCTGGTGTAAAATGCTCTCTCGAATGTCAAAGAAGTGAACACACACACAGACATACCAACTGACCCATAGTGAGAAGAGCACCCCTACCTACCTAATTAGAAAGCACAGTACTTAATGCTTGCATTACAGAACAAGTCTGATTTTTACAATGCTGCAGGGCAGTTCATTGTGGATGACATCACTACTGGATATGTGAGAAAAGATGTTGTGAAGTCTGCATTAAATGGATGTGTACGCATGTACAACTTTCAAAATATTGGTACTCCATGGGATTGTACTGATGACCAAAGGATACACAGTTATGCTCTTTTAACTTGACAGACACACACACACACACACACACACACACACACACACACACACACACACACACACACACACACACACCAGTTGACTGCAGTGAGATTAGAACCCCTACCTAAGTACACCAACTAGAGAAGTCAGTACTTAATGCAAAAGCCATGGCACAAGTCTGACTTTAGCAATACTGCAAGACAATTTATGGTGGATGACATTAGCAATGGATGTTTATGAGAAGATGTTGTGATACCTGAATGAAATAGATATGTAATCATGTACAACTTTCAAAATATTGCTATTTCATGGGACTGTACTAATGACTGCAGGGTATATAGTTATGATCTTTTGACTAGACAGACACACACACACACACACACACACACACACACACACACACACACACGCACACACACACATGCATGCACACACACACACACACACACACACACACACACACACACACACACACACACACACACACACACACACACACACACCAGTTGACTGGAATGAGATTAGAACCTCTACATAAGTACACTGACTAGAGACCCCAGTATTTAATGCAAGTGCAATGGTGCAAGTCTGACTTTTTGAATGCTGCAGGACAATTTATTGTGGATGACACCAGCACTGATTAATGAGTGTGTGAAGTGTAGCATTTGCTGTAGTGTTTCCAATGTGCAGGTACACCTTAAAAAGACAGCTTTGCAAACTATATGCAAACAGCTGTCCACATTACTACAAGTATTGCAAAACCTGAATGTGTACTGTCAGTATAAAGATGTACATGGTATATAAGAAGGCATTTATTTATTTATTTCTGTACTGTAGTTGATGTATTTGGGAACAAGTGCCGAGAAGCCAAGTTTCAAGTGCATGGGTGCAGGTAACACATGGGTACAGTGTAAATATGTGTTCTTTCCTTAAAAAGTGCCTTCCCTTTGTTTGTGTTTTTATATGTACTTTCACTGGATGAAGACTAAATGGGGAGTAAACATAAGTAAAACATGCTAATGAGCACTTCTCATAGTGCACCGACGAGCAGCTGGTTGTGTGATTGGTGGCAAAGTGTTTGTGCATGCGAGATACACATTTAATACTGCTTTCCCTGTTTGCGCGTAGTTAAGTGGTGAGCAAATATGAGCGTCTACTTCATTTATAAAATTATGAGAGTTCTATTGGTTTCATTACCTCTGCACAATCATGTCACACTAGTAGGCACAATAGTCAACAGTGTGGATAGTACTGAGTAATAACAAACACACCTGCTGCTTAGCTGACTCTGTGTGGCAGCAGGTGAAAATGCATTAACAGGTTTCTTTTGGATCCCAGATGACACAGGGTTCGAATCCAGGTGTATCTAATAGTTTTAAATATGTATTTATAATGCAATGAAATAATTCTTTATTCTACATTCGCTGTGTGTTAGTGAACATGATTAAGCAGCATTGCTAGGAGGTAATCGCACCATTGAAAAGCCTTTCACCATCGCTCAACACTGGTATGCGAAGCCAAACTCCACGCAAACACTGAAGATAAAAAGTGAGGGACTTTATTGGGTTTTTTTCACTTATGTGTGTGGTGTGTGATTCTATTTTTTGACCAGATTAAAGGACTTTGTGTGTATTGCTGTACTGTCTGTGATAGTGGCATCAGTGTTAGTTTGTTATCATATATTAAACTGTAGTAGTATAGCTATTAATTTCTTTCTTGTGTTTGTTGTTTATTACTACAGGTGATCCTGTCAGTGGAAGTGTAGGACTCTTACCACCTGATGCCAGAGCATTTGCAGACTCTGATGATGATGGTGGTCAAACAGAAGCACAGTAGGGGGGTGCAGAGGTTGAATCTGACACTGAGGTTGACATTCAGCCACCCCCAGTAATTCCCTTGGACACAGCCAGTAGGCCTACACAAGCCATTCCAATGAGCCCTCAGATGTTGGAAAGGTAGAGAGTGAGACACTTGATCAGAGTAGGTTGGTTACTGCACAAGGTAAACCAAGAACCAAAAAAGTTCAAAACTACTGTTATGAAGAAACACCCAAACCTCATAGGAAGCATGGCCACTCCAAAGAAAATCCGTTTGTTTAAAGAAAAAACAGATTAAGCACTTTTGTCAAGCTAATTCACAGACTTCACCAGAATCAATTCTAAACTTCCAAAATCCACTGTTTAAACATCCCTCCTTGTAATCACATGACTTGCTGAACAAATGAAAACCACTTGACAATTAAAAAATAACCAAACCAAAAACAAGTTACTTAACCTTTCTAACATAATAATATTATTGTTTCTCAAGCATGCTAAATAAAATCTTTGTAAAAAAAAAATTCAACAGTAATAAATAAAAAAAAAAATGTTTTGTTTATATCTTATAGGAATAAAGCCTTAGAATTACTAACTATGGAGATTTGCTCATTGAGTCCTGATGAAAAACAGGCATTTAATTTCAACTGCCATAAAGTCTCCTTCTGCTCTATTAAATCAGCCCATGGGCCACCATCTAAACACTTAGGTTTGGTGTCAATACCAAAGAATAAATGTGTGCCCAGGGAACTTTCCACATGTTTATATACATAATTATTAATTTGTTTATTCCTTATATTCATAGCAAATGTTCATAAATCTACTCTCTGAATTTTGGTCTTCCCTATGTAAAACAAGTCACAGTTTTTACACAAAGCTGCGTATATTACTCCCACTTAATTACATGTACAGAAGAAAGGTGTATAAGCAACCTGGTTATTTTCTAAACTGTACTTATCTACACCATTTTTCCAGTTGAAAAAACAAGGTTGGTTACATTTTTCAAAGAGTTCTTTAAGGACTTGCCTTTCCTGTATAGTATTTTAGGGTTCTCAACTAAAATATTCATTAGACCATCAAAGGGCAAAAACATTTTCCTTTTTTTTTTTATTTTTTATGAGTACTAAAAAGAACCTCATGGTCTTGGGAATAAGTGGTAATGAATGAACAGATAGATTCACCTGTGTTGTGTGACCTCACATTAATAACTGGTTGAATCTTTGTTGACTTAAAAATAGGTGTCAAATCACTGTCCTGTCTTTTCCTCTTAAGGTTGCTAAATATATCAGCTGCTAATTTCTCAGCATAACCTCCAGAAAATAACATTTTTGCCAGATTATTTCCTTCTACTTCAAACAGTGTATTCATAGGTTCATAGGTTCATAGGTTGGTAGTAGGCTATCAGCCCTAGGGCCTATACAAGCCTAGACATAACAATTCCCTGGCTATTTCTTCCCACATTATTTACTTTCCTGGACCCCTGTCTAGCAGGGCAACTGACGTGATCCCTGGGGTGAATTTCCTTTCTCCCATCCAATCGTCAAGGTTCCTCTTGAAGAGGTCCAAAGAGGCACTCTGCTTGACATGTATGGGCAATCTATTCCAGAGTCTGGGGAGTCTCTGGGTCAGGAACCTATCCCTCCAGCATGTTTTGTTTATTGTGATGACAAGGTTTAGATCCCTGGAGCGTGTAGCTCTGAGGGATTGGGATTTCTTTAAGTGTAGCATGTCCAACAGCTCTGGGTTTGACATGGCCTTGTATGTTAAGCAGAGATTTCCTCTGAGTAGACAATATGCGACAGAGTATAGCTGGAGTTTTTTAAGGCGGTCAGCGTAGGGCATCTGCTTTAGGCCTGTGATTCTTTTAGTGAGGTATTTCTGAGGCCTTTCCAGTTGTTGCAGATGTCTTGAGAGGTACATACCAAATGGGGTGTTGTATTCTATAATGTGTCTAATGAGGGATGAATACAGTGGGACAATGACCTCCTTTTTTCTGGATGAAAAGCCCTTCGTGATGAGGTATGCCACATAGAAGGATTTCCTGACTGTTATGGCAATGTGGTTATCGAAGGTGAGACCACTGTCCACCTGTGTCCCTAAGTGTCTTATCACACTTTCTGTGTTTAGTGTACTGCCACCTATATGGTAATTCATGGATACATGTTTTTTCCTAAAGGGGATAACAATACATTTCTTGGCATTGAGCTTGAGCCCATGGCTCTGGCACCAAGCATCTGTTTCTGTAAGGCCCTTTTGTAGAGTATCCACATCATTTGGGGATTCAATAATGGCTCCCAGTTTGCAGTCATCTGCAAACTTTGTTAGCCAGAGTCCCTTAGTATTGACCTGTACTTCAGAGAAGTAGATGCCAAACAAGAGCGGCCCCAGGACTGAACCCTGAGGTACTCCACTTGTCACTTGTCAGGAGCTGGATTTGGAGTCGGCTACTTTTACAGTGTGGGTTCTATCAGTAAGCCATTTAGCAACCCATTGGGTGACATAGGGATTAATGCCCAACTTAGTAAGTTTATCTATGATTCCAGAGTGGGGATGGTGTCAAAGGCCTTGGCAAGGTCTAGATAGGCTGTGTGGACCACCTTACCCTTGTCCATGGCTCTGGAGACTGATTCAAAGAAGTCAATCAGGTTCAGGAGACAAGATTGGCCCTTCACAAACCCAAACTGGGTGGGGTCCAGTGTTTGAAGGTTGCCAATGTCTTTGTTTATAAGTTCCATGATAATACGCTCCATGGCCTTGCAGATAAGGCTTGTCAGACTGATGGGATGGTAGTTTCCGGGATCCAAGGTGGATCCCCCCTTGTGGATTGGGATAACTGTAGCTCTGCGCCACTCAGTGGGCATGAAACCTGAGGTGAGGCTATGATTAAACATGACACTTAGGTGAGGTGCCAGTTCATATTGTAGTTCATGTAATACACAGCCTGGGATGTCATCTGGCCCCATGGATGCTGTATGCTTGGCTTTAGAGAGTGCATTTTGTACCTGTGTGTCCGTTATTACTGGAATTTGGCAATCTTCCGCTATTGGGATGATCCATTTAGGGGGTGAGAGGGGGGTGAAGTTGGTACTGAATCGATCTGCCAGGATATTGGCAATATCCTTCGGATCAGTATATTTAATGCCATTCTGTTTTAGCTCAGAGCAGATCTGAGCATTGCCATTTAGATTCTTGACATAGTTATAGAATGCTTTGTGGTTGTCTTTGGAATCTTTGGCAATTTTATTTTTGTAACTAGCTTTGGAGGATTTTATGAGGCATCTCAGTTTCTTACTGAGGCTAGTAAGGGAGTTTTTTGCATCCTGGGATTTTCCTCTTTTCTGCAAAAGTTTCTTCCTTTTGTTGTAAAGTTTGTTTATGGCAGGGGACCACCAGATTGGCTTCCTTTTTGGATGAGAGCATTTTGGTTCTATTTGGGATGGCACGATTCATGCATGAGTGGATGTGCTCGTACAGTGCCTTAGTATAGGATTCAGCAGTTGAACTTTCAGTTCCCGTCTGCATGGGTGTCATGAAATTTGTCACTTCTGACTTGAGTAGCATGAAGTTGGCTTTGGAGAAGTTTTTTATGGTGGTTTCTTTACTGGGGGGTGGGGGTGGGATGTGGATGTTATGGGTGATTAGCTTATGGTCAGACCTGACTAACGAGGGGGTGACCATAGGTATGGAGCATTGATTTCCCATGTTGGTAATGACCAGGTCTAGGATATTGGAGCCCCTGGTGGGACTATGGATTAGCTGATCCAGGGCATTGGAATTTATGAATTCCGAGAACCATTACGCAAAAGTGTTGGGACATGAGTAGTTTTCCCAGTTAATGGCAGGGTAGTTAAAATCACCCAGTATTAGGGTGTTTGGTTCTATCTTAATATTTTCCAGTATGTTTAGAAAGGTGTAGTGAGAATCTTGGGGTATGGAGGGGGATCTGTAGCAAGCTACAATTTGGATTGCAGTCTTACCTAGTGTTAGTTGCACTTGGAGAATTTCAGACACATTGTGTTGGCCAACTAGCCTGGTGGTGTGAATATCCTTGGTGAATATTGACACTCCTCCACCTTTAGTGTTTCGGTCCTGGTTTGGTGGCCGAAAAGTGTGGTAAGAGTTGTAGCCTGGTATTGCAGGGGTGCTCTCTGGAGCCTGAACCAAGTCTCAGTTACTGCACAGATATCGATGTTCTCCATTTTTAGGAGTGCTTCGAGAGAGTGCATTTTGAGGTTTAGACTTCTAGCATTGAGTAGCATTACCTTCAGATTTTGCATGCTTGTACCTGTTACGGTGGTGGTTTTGTCCTTTGAAGTTTGCCTAAAAAAGGCACTATAGGGGTGGCAAGAGCCTTAGCCAGTAACCTGAATCCCAGGGGCAACAGGTGCAGACCATCTCTGGCAAAGCATCGTGGTCTGTCAATCATGTCATCCCAGGCAGACAGATACTGGATCCCCTTTGAATGACACCATAAGCTTAGCCAATTGTTGAAGTCAATCATTTTATCCTTATATTGTAGTATCATTCTGGGCGAAGGCAGGATGCTACTCAGGGCTAGGGTCATACCTGCCTGGGCCACATGATCTGAGAGCTCTTCCATGTCTGTTTTCATGTAGTCCAGGGAGGTACATCTCAAGTCATTCACTCCAACATGTACAATGACAGAGTCATATTTGTACTTGTTGTGGAGTGACTTGAGTGCATGCGTTATGTGGCGGATCCTGGCACCCGACAGGCAGCTGACTGTAATTTTCTCCTTATTCAACCTGGTGAGAGGGACATCAGTGTGCCGGACTATAGAGTCACCTATGACTAAAGTGTTATGTACATTGTCTTGCCTTAGGGGCTGTTGCTGGGTGGCACACTGGTGTTGTGAACTATGTGACACATTGGTTGTGATTGGTGTTTGTTTGCGTTTCAGCTTCAGAGGTCTTTGTTGCTTGAGCAGGTTACAGTTAAGGGCCTCTGCATATGTGGATTTAGTGTTGCTACATGTGGGTGTTGGTGGTGCGGGTTTAGAAGGGCTATGTGTTGCTTGAGGTGTAGTGTGGGTGTTAACCTTCTCCTCTTGACTGTTTAGCACAATCTTGGGTGGAGAGAGCTTTGCTTCCATTTTGGCTATGTAAGTGGATCTCTCACAGGTTGTAGTGTTGGGTGGTAGGAGGAGAGGGTTGTTTGTGTACATGAAGCAATTGCTGCATTGCCCCAGTATGCCCAGATTCACCAGGTGGACAGGAGAAATCACCGGAAGCTGACCCTTGGACATGCCTGGTTTGGGGCTTTTCTTTTTTCTTTGTAAAGTATAGGAGCTGTTTCCTTAGCAAGGTACTTTGCAATTATAGGTTGTTTAGTGCCTACTATTAATTTCTCCTTGTTAACAAGGAGAGTTCAGTGTTTGTATGAGTTTAAGGCTTCCTAGTGCTGACACCATCCTTGTCAACCTAATAAACTGACCTTTTACAATTCCTCTCTTAAAATGCCCAGGATGACAGCAAGAATAATGCAATAACCTTTTGAAATGGGTAGACTTCCTATAAATACTACTGACAATGGAATTCTTGGTGATATCTTTACCAACTAGGATGTCTAAATAACTAATAGTATTGCAATTGTAAGAATAAGTACATTTTAGGAATGAAGTTGTAGAATTCAAGTATTTAACAAATGCCTCAGCCTCAATTTCAGAAACCTCCCAGGCAATAAAAACGTCATCCAAAAAACATATGCATAGCTGCCAGAGAGCAGGATTAAATACATTAAATACATGTGGTTACTGTGGTTTCAATGCCTTTAACTCTGCCCAAAGCCAAAGTGAGGGTGAGGTGCTGTGCAGGAGGGATGTTAGGGCTGCTTGGAGGAGGCCTGCTATCCATCCACCACCTGATCCTGGTGTGTCCTTCTGTGCCACTCGACATATGTTTAGGGCCATCATGGAGGCACAGGCACATTTCAATAGGGCCTCCAAGGAAACACTTAGGGTTGTGAATGTGGCTCAGCCACTCAAGCTATATGTGACTGCCTCCACTGTGTTGCCAGTTTATTGGATTGGATGAATAACACATTGGAATGGGCAGTGTCTGTGATGGAATGCCTGCTGGGAGTGGGATGGCGTCCATGTAGATGTAGGTCAGCCACATCATCTGATGTTAGTCAATGTGGCCATGCCCAATCACACTCCTATAGTGGCACTACTTTCACTGCTCCATCAATGGTTGAGGTGTTCACACCCAGACATGGCAGGGCATGGGTTTGTAATCCTGGGCACACTGATGAGGAGAGCTCATCCAGCAGACATCAGTCACTTTCAGGTAGCAGCAGTGCATCTGACCATGGGTATGGAAGTGCCAGTGCAAGTCCTGGCAGAGCCCGTTCTTGGGATCAGGGATGATGATGATGAAGTGTCATGTCTACCATGCAGGGCTCACACCTGTCAGGCATACCAGGCTGAAGAGCTTGGCTGTTTTCTTGCAGACACTCACACACCAATTTCACCTGGAGCACCCATTCATACAAACACACATTAATAGTTACATGGGTCAGTTGTGAGACTTACAGCTCATTCTGTCTCAGTGGCAATTTGATTCTTTATCCAAATGTCTGCCTGTCTCTCTTTCTTACTGACATGCACTCAGTACCTTTTGTGTTATTCTAGGCCTCCTGCCCTCCCCCCCACGTAGATAAACACAACACCCTGTGCAAATGATGATAAATGTGCCATATCCTTGTTTTCTATCTTCTGGATTCAGGGATACATAAGTCTTTTGTCTGATGCTCAGGGTGCATACCTGACTTAGTGCTTAGTATAAGTTCTATGTTAAATATTCAAACATCCAAAATGTCGAACGTTACATGGTCGAGACAAAATGTTCGACATTTAGATGTTTGAATATCAAATTAAAAAAAAAAAGAAAAAAAGAAAAACACACTTTAACAGTGTGAGCAGGGGGCAAGCCCCCCTGCACCCCCCCACACCCCCCTACTTAAATATACCAACTCTGAGACCGCATTTCAGTTTCAGAAAAGGGAAATTCTCCCTATCTGCATTGTACGGCACAGTTGAAAGTCAGTCTTCGAACACTTGAAATTTCGAACGTTTGGTCTCGACCATGTAACGTTCGAAATTTTAAGCATTCAAAGAATTGACATAGACCCTTACTATATCTATATTTTTGATGCTGGTTTGCAAATTGTATTGCTTTCTTGATGGTTTTTGTAATGTGTACATCCCTCCCAACCTCTTAGATCAACAAAGTTGGACCAAGCCATAAATAAAAGTGTGACAAAGGCCCAACAATGGGTAGAGTTTTTAGAAATTGTTGTCTTACACAAGCCATAAATAGAAGTCTGATAAAGGCCCAACAATGGGTAGAGTTTTTAAAAATTGTGGTCTTACAAATTGTGATGTGTCCAAGCTGGGCCACTAATTAAGGAGCCTGAATCCTCATGACTGACACTGGGGAGGGATGTGCACTTAGAATACAAATTGATACACTCAGTATTTCCAGATGCAGACCTCTCTGCATCAAGCACAATTTCCCTTAAGATCATACAGGGCACACACTCAGGCCGGGGTCTGGGTGTCTCTATCTGTCTCTCCCCAGGTCCTCAATAAGGCTCTACAATGACACTGTGAAATCAGTGCTTCATTTCCCTGCACCAAGTAGCTGACACACACACTCTTTGAAATTTAATTTTCACACATACACACACACACACACACACACACACACACACACACACACACACACACACACACACACACACACACACACACACCTGGGAAAAGCTGGCACTGCTTATCCACTCTACCAGTTTTGCCCAGACTATAAGGTTGATTCACTGCCACTAGTCAATTATTATAAGGCTCTTAGAAGGGTATCCAATTATGCTGAGTGAAGTTAATATTAATACAAATGCTAATGTTGACCAAACGCTAAGGCTTTCAGGAGTGGCCAGAGTTATCACCAAATAAATATGTACAAATACTGTCAAAGCTTAAATATTTTCTAAAAAGGACCAGCCACAATGAAATGTTTAAATATATTTAATAATAAATAATAAAACAACAAGAAAATACTAAATATATATTTACAGTAAACCACAGAGTTCGAATCACAGGAAATATTGAAAATAACATTGTTGGACAGAGTCATACAAACAAATAAAAGCAATCTGTAAACTAAGCTTCACTATATTCCTGACTGAATCTAGGAGAATTACTATTCCCTTAAAACTTACTTGATAGAGCAAGGCACAATGAAATATATGAGAAGTCTTTCTAGTCTGGTTCCCCAAAATGGAATATGCAATACTCAGTTACAGTGTATAACTATAATATCCAAGATGCCTTGCAGAATGACCTCATCTGGTCACCTGACTCTAGGTTCTTACAGTGTCCCCCTTTGAAGCTGAGACAGGAATTTAGCATAGATGGCTACGATACACACCTAAATGTTTATGCCTGGGCCTTCCTCTCTTTTTACCAAGCTAATGAATAAAGGCTTTTTCCAGACCCACCATCTCCGGTCCTTTTCAGCAATGTGGTGTGCTGTTTTAATGGTTTAACAACTTATTTACATTTCTCTTATTTTTCTTAAAGTAAGCTGGCTGGTTAACATCTTTTGTCTCAGTATCCTCTACTAAAACATATACATTTAATTCATTTACAATGATACATGTACATTTCTTTTCATTTCAGGAGGGTGCGCTGTTGATACATTTTAAAACAAGCAAATCTCACAAATACATTTTCAGCACAAGCATCTGTACAAATCAGTTTGATATACAAAGGGCATGTAATTATTTACAAAATTCCAGCTAGCTGAGCTGGCGCAAATCATACATCTACTGCCCTAGTTCTCCTGGCATGGCTGGCAGTACCTCCTATCTTCACAGAAACTTAGACAGTTGATAGAATAATAGGTTTTGCATTACTATTTTTATGTTTTTTTGTGAAGGATATTAAGTCTGAAACTGAAATGTGTGCCATTATAATCTAGCTTCACTCTTTAATGATTTACCAGTACCAACATATGAGGCCAAACTGTGGACATTTGGTGAAAATCTGTATATTTTAGATGCATGAATGTGTGAATCTTTGATACATGAAGTCTATTAGTTGATAGAGGACACATGTGTTAACATAAGTTACTGCTGTCACATCTTGATGTAATTGCTGTAAAAATCTGTAAAAATCACCCACCTTATACTTACTTACATTACCAAGTAACAGTATACAAGGGTATACCATTCCTTTGAATTCTTAGGCATTTATTTTTGTATTCCAGGTCCAACATTTACCTTGGAAATCTGGCAGTTGTAAGAGTTTTAGTTCAGGGATGACTCTGATGTATCAGTACCCATCCATTGCATGGGTAAGAAAACATTTTGTGTGTTGCCTGACATCAATGTTACTGTATGTATGTGTATAGGATGAAGGTTTTAGCCCCTTGGGTGGTGAGTGTGTGTGCTATCCATTGCCTATTGGCCAGTGCAAGGGGATATTGTACATGCCTTTATCTGCCGACAACCACAATGGTTGCTGGTTCACCTTCTTACTCCTCACCTGCATATGGCTGTTGTGACATTGCCAGTCATGGTGGGATGTGTGGCCCTTCCCCTTGCTGTTCCTACTGAAGCTGTTTTCTCAGGATAATGTTCTGAAACATGGGACAAATGATAACTATTTCATCACATGTACAGGGAGTGTACTGCAGGGCTCCCCCAAATGTATCTAGACACTGGAAATGCAACTTCAGCAGCCTAAACACACTGTCTATGATTCTTCTTGTTTGAGTGTGTGCCTCGCTATAGTGTTCTTCAGTTGGTGTGTGTGTGTGTGCATTTCAGATGGGCATCATCAGCCACAGTTCCAGTGCATAACCTCCACCCCCCAGTAAATGATCCTGTGGGATATCCGTTCTAGTAAACATCTCAAACAATTAACAGTTGTGCCAGATTTGTGAGTTGTGGTAACTGCCTGGGTTGCCAACACACACATTCAGGATGATTCCTTTAGCATTACACATGACCTGGCAGTTAATGGAGTGCAGTTAATGGAGTGGTAGCCCTTTCTATTTATGTACACTCTTCCCTGTTCCCCAGGTGGTGCTTTGATTTCTATATGTGTATAGTCTGTGGCACCCAGGACTTCAGGGTAGTGTGCTACAGGGTAGAACTCCTTCATAGTTCTGGCTCTATCCTTAACTGTTCAGGGAAATATATTTACATAGAATTCAGGGAGTGATGGAGGATCCTGGATGCTGATGCCTGTGACACTCCCAGCATGTCCCCTGTTGGTCTTTGAAAGGTTCCTGTACCTAACTTTCTAGGTGCTACACATACGTTAGTTTCCACTGGGATTAATTCACCTCAGTTTGACATTGCTGTCAGTTGAGGATTACAAAGGTTGCAGAGTACCTGTAGTGTGTCTCTGTCCACCCCAAAGCACTCTACATTTTCCACCTCATGCAAATTGCGAAAAGGTAAACAGATCTAAACACCCTTCTTTTTCTGTGCTGTGGTCTTTTTGCAGCAGCAGCATAGACCTTGGCCTGCTGCACATTCACATGAATAACAGCAACTGCAGACCCTAACCTTCTTTCTGTGTACCCTAGTTTCAGCAGCTGTATTCTAACATGTTTTGGAATTTGTAGGGAAAACCAGCACTGAGTCTACACGGTTGCTTTATAGCTTGTCAAAAAGCTGCTCCATCTTGGGTTGGTTGATTAGCATAAAATTTAGTTGCTTATGCTGTAATTAGCATTCCACAATGTTTACTGTGTTTGCACGGAGTGTAGCGCCACTTACTGAATACAAAAAGGTGCTGTATCATGTGTGCGTTGTACCATGACATGCACATGGTTTTAGTGGACCATGTAGACTTTATTGAATCTGCACTACAGTGTAGGCTCTACACCATTCATAGCTGCTAATGACTTGCAACTGTAAATGATTAGTGTGAGAGAAAAGGAAAATACAACAGTAATTCATACAATCTTCCCTACCCTGGGTGTGTCAGTGAGGATACACTTCCAAAGTGTGGAACTAACGTCACCAAGCTTTTAAATGAAACAAAACATCACACATTTATTTATCATTTTTGTTCACTAATAGCCAACATCTCCCGTCTTTGCTGAAAAATATTTTTCTGTGTCATGTATTATTATCATACCTTTAAAGGACAATGACACAAAATGTACTATAGACTGCATGTCTCAGATTACTGCACAGATAAAGGAAGAATGAACACAGTACAAAGAGAAGACAGAGAAACATTTCTTCAAAAATATTCTTAAATGGTTGTGTGATGTCATTGCACTAAATATGCAAGCCACGTGTACAACCAACTCAGAATGTACAAGTGTATGTTCTGTTAATACTGTATTGGAAATATGAATTGCTTGCATGCACATGATTTGATTTCCTTTTGCAAAGCTGTGCAGTAGCAAAGAGAGATAACACACTCTAACTGTGTTTTATAATTTCATTAGTTTGATAGTTTAGATTCATAGCTGTGTAAGTCTTTAACATGTGTTTAACTGTTTTTTTCTCTTATTAACATTTGCACGGCATGTGGCTTAGTGCGAACACAGTCAAATGCATAAATATTTAAAAATTGATGTATGTTACTTTACGAAGAGCAATCATGCTTAGTGGCATTGTGTGGAGGTCAGCAACTTGGTTGATAATGACAACAAAAATTATACCCGAGAACCAACTGTGTGTGTAGCATACCTTCTAAAGACACACAGTGCATAAGATTGGTAGTCTGTGGTTCAATTTCCACATTATTTTTTTACTGATAAATGATCGTAATAATTCTGAGGAAAAATAATGTATATCTGCTTTTGCCTGTATCATTTGCTTTTTGCTCAATTGTGCACAAACAGGGTTCACTGCTGCAGATAAAAGAAGAAACGTTGTTACTTGCAAAAATAAACACTGGTACTTGCTTTGCTTCCTTTATGCAAACAGGCTAATGAGTGTATTGCAGCTGTCAACACTCTGGACAGTACTGATTGAAAAAAAATATACCTGCTGCCTAGCTTTCCTGTGGAACCAGGTATAAGTTCTTGGGCAGAACACAAGTGAACCAGGGTTCTAATTCAGCACACTCCAATTTTTATTAATGGTCTTCCACTGTAATTTATATAAAAAATAATAATATAAAGATAATTCTACATAGCAATAGCTATGTATAGCAGGTTGATTGAGCATGCACATGGTATCATTTGTATTATATGTGTGTAACTAGGGGTATCATGACAATTATGACTATGTAATTAAAAATGTATTTTCTGACCTTGGATAGTCTTCATACTTTACTGACAGTCATCTACACACCTCACATAACACAAGTATAGCAGTAAAACAGAATGGATTGTGTGGTCTGACCCAGAACTCATATATCTACTCTGAAAGTATATGCATTTCCTGTATATTGTCACACATTACACCTGCATCACACCTGAGAATGCATAAACCAGATCTTGTCAGATTATGCACATACATAGTTAATTGGTATAGCATCACTGACTCTTTAATGTGTATATTATTGATGACCATATTTGGCAAGCACTTCTGTGGCATTGAGTAAAAAACAATTATGTAGAAATATATGTTCTTTCTATTTTACATAGGTTTGAATCCCACAATGTACAAATTACTTTTATCGGTGTGTAAGGCCCCACAAAATATGTGTCAAGTCATAAAACTGATCCCCCAAGTTCAGGTCTTAAAAGCCAAGTCATTTAACATATCAGTGTAGACCATTGGATGAAATATTGCCATGTATATCAACACACATACCATAAATTAATGCCAACTGTCACATTACCCATCTTATTTCATAAACTGCCTTTCTCTTTCTTTGGCAATGTTATTCTCCACCCAACATCATGCAGACATGGTTGGCATGGTTGTAAAGCTTTGTGCAGTGGCTGTAAAACACAATATCACAAACTGGCAGGAAAACACTTTTAACTGTTGGAGTACCTGTGCAGACAGGGCAGCAGCTGGGAAGGTTGATGCACAGTTCAGGGCTCAAAGATGGGGTGTGGAGGAGTCAAAAAGATTCATTGCTCTCCTTGTAAAGCATTACAGCCATATGCTGCTGCAGGAAGACTATACAGAGTTTTGGTATAAGGCTGAGGCTTGGAAAAGTCTAGCTAAGGCTGTCTCCACTGCAACCCGCATACCACACTCTGAGAAGCAATGCAGGCATCATTATAATGACCTGAAACAGTGCAAGCAGCACAACTGAAACAGTGGCTGGATTAGATTAGGACTGCTGACATCCCACAATTGTATAAGTATACAGATAAAGCAACTTTAACTGACATAGAAAGCTGTAGATAGCCAAGACTGGTATGCATAATGCTTTCATGTCTCATTTTCTCTCCTTCTTTATTTTACAGCTGCTCAGGAAATTTCAACGAACAGGGAGGCACATGCTGAAAGATTAGAAGGACTCACAGAGGGAAGGGGTATGTATGCAGCATACATGAACATGATTGTGTTAAAATTATTGCTCTTCTGTACATTACTAGTAACTTATGACTGCAGATCTTAACTGAAAAAGCAAGCATGCATGCTTTTTTTCTGTAGCTCAAGGTAATTAGATTACACAAGTATAATAGTGTATTCAGATTTGGTAGGTTCAATTCCCACAAGTAACAAATACATTCTAATTGCAAAAATATCATTATTTAATATTAATTTAATCAAAGTTGTTATAAATGCCATGTTGTTAACTTAATTTGTATTATTTTTAAAAGTGTATATGCAATATATAGATATGGCAAGGATGAATTGTTGCAATTCACGATCCTATTTTTGATTTTGAAAGACCTATAGCTGATATAACAGCAAAAGTATATTACATTGTAATAATTTATGTGACATATAATGATTCTATTCACCTGTTTTTTTTCCTCACTCCACCACTTATCTTTCTTTTTTATTTTTTATATATGTGATTACACCGTTCTGATGTCATATTTTTCTGTCAACAAAAAAAATGATTTTCAGCACAGGGAGATAGGTCAACCAGTGCAGCTCAGCCTGCCAGCCCTCCACCGGTTGCCACTCCGACACCCAGAACATCTGGAATGCACCCTGGCAGTACTGCCTCTGCAGCTCCTGCCACAAACATCAGGTAGTATTATCCCTCCAGGAGTAGTGGTGGAGGTGGGGATTATGTCACCCACCAGGAGCTGTCAGGGATGGTGCATGAGGTATTTGAAAGTAGCATGTACTCCTCTTGCTTCTGGGGAAGTTGCTCATTGGAATGCAGAAAAAAAACAAACATCAAACAATCCCACAGGGAGCCAAGGAAGGGGACAGTGATGACAGTTCTGAGCATGAGGATTAGATTCTCACTGTCCCCATGCTTGGTGGGCATGTGCCTCTGATGTCCCCTACCTACCCCCAATCATAGTGCCTACCAACCTTTTGTATTCATCATCCCAGTGTCTATCTTGCTTGTCCTGTTTATCTGCACTTGCTTCCTCACCTACCCTACCTACTGACCCTGACATTCTTATGTCCCTTCCCCAACATTCCTCTTTTTTTGAAATCCAAAAAAAAAGTCACATGTCCCACAAAATAAAACTTGTCCCATGTATAGCTCTCCACTTCACAGCTTCACATATGTTTTTTCTCAGCACACTTATTTGGTCCAATTGGCTATAAAATATGACTGCATTGCTGTCACCCATCTTTGTTGTGGTGACTGTCCAATTTCATCCAATGTTCTATGTTCCCACTACACTGTTAAATAAGTGGATAGCTATGGTTTCTTCCTAATTCCCTCCTGCAAATTCCTAAGTTGCTTCCCCTTTGTTCCAAAAAATGGAATCACACACCACACACACATGGTAGAAATGGCCCCTAATAAATCATTCACTTTTTGTCCTCTGCATTTATGCAGAGTTTGTCATCGTGCACCAATGCCGAGTGACAGTGAATGGCTGTTCATGTCCTATGGCCTAATGAGGTTTTGCCATCGGCTGCACCAGTCTGGGTATCTCTGTACAGTGCTGCTTAAACTCACTGTATTAAAGTAATACAGAATTAAACTAGAGTAAAGGCCGTACTTTGAAACATTTACTCTGACAGTTATTTAGACTGTTAAATGTAACAAAATGCAAATGACTATGTGGAGTGTTGACATAAATAACTTGATTAATGATTTTCTTTTTTGTTTTTACAGTAGCTTCAAGGGTTCAAGTCCAGATGCATCTCTCATAATTTCTTAGTGTGATGATATATGTGCATTACATATTTCATCACACACATTAAAAATTTTTAAAGTTATGATTTCTCTTGGAGATATATTACTGCCTACAAATAAGTATCTGAAGTGACATCCATCCACAGTGCTATCATATACTTAACTAAACTTGTTTTGCTTGTTGTAAGCCTATTGTCCCTCTCCTAAACCTTCTGTACCCTTATGTCACTCACTTCATGATACAGAGCATGTAATGGCAATAATGACAACAGACCTAAAACATGACCATTAATGTTCCATTACAAAAACACTGTTATGTGTATGTTCATCTTTCCTTGTATTCATCCCATCTGTCCAAATACTCTGTACATGTGTGCATCTGTTAGGATAATGGATGGTGTCTGTAGACTTACTTGACTGTGCTGATGTCACATTAATGCAATAGTTTTTCATTGCCCATGTACTGTGGAATGTTTTAAAATAATCTGTAGGATTCTGTTAGTGACATGTTCAGATGATGATGGATGAAACTTTCATCTAATGTCATGTGGAAACTGTCTTTACTGTGACAAAGCATATAGCACAAACTTTGCAGGATATATGGCCAGACACAAATAGGTAGCATACCTGCCAAGTCAGAACTAATCATGTCAAAACATGTGCCGCCCTTGTCATTTCTAGAAAGCTGTACACACAATTAAATTTTGATTTGCAGTTAGGCCTGCAAAACAGCCACTAGTTATACAACTGTGTAGAGGTGTGAATGGGGGGGGGGGCATCACCCGCCACAGTGAATTATAGACCCATAAGCCTGACTAGCCACATCTGTAAGGAATTGGAAAGAATCATTATGGACCTTATCAGCAAGGACATATTTATCTCCCGACTGTGCAACCAACCCATTTTTTATTCATTAAGGCTAGATCATGTCTATTAAATCTACCTGACTTCTTCAAGAAGGTCACCAGCACCATGGATGATGGAAAGAATGTGCATCCCACCCAACCTGACCTGGCCAAGGCATTTGACACAATTCCACACTCAGTTATTACAGAAACACTGTCTCAACTGGTTGTAAACTACTACATCACCAAGTGGGTAGCACAAATGGATCACCAACAGGACACATGCTGTCAAAGTGTATGAATTTACCTCTAGCAAGAGGCCAGTGACTAGTGCAGTACCACAGAGTTCTGTACTTGGCCCTTTCCTATTTGGCATTTTATTCACAGAAGTCAAGGCAGACAGCCTTTGTCCAACCAACCTTGTGGATGACTGCAAATTGTGGACAACCCTTGAATCTAGTAACAGTATTGATATACTGCAGAAAGTATAAACTCACAAAAATGATTGGTGCCAGAGCTATGGAAATAGACTAAATGTCCAAAAGCATAATTATTCCCTTTTGTAAAGCAAATAATGAAGCTAATTACAATATAGACAGCATACCAGAATGAATGGACCAAGTGGTACATGATCTGGGTACTCAGGTAGATAGTAATTGGAATTTCAACTATCACTGTGTCCACAGTGGTGACAAATCCCTTCTACATAGCACAATTCAAAAGTATGGACATGCCATCAAGATCAAAGGACAGTATAATGCCATTGTACTCATTCCTCATCACAACAATAATTGAGAACAATGCATGTAACTCCCCACACATTTGCAACAGCTACAGCAACAGCATAGATTTTGCACAAGGAAGATATAGGGTGTAAAAGACAAGTCCTATATGGAACGATTGAAAGCTGTATTACTGTATTCTGTCCCCTACAGACTACTAAGGGATGTTTTGTGCCTGGCCTACAGGTCAGTCTACAGTCTGGCTCTGATGGAGGTGTTACACATTGGTAAAGTAAACTGCATGAGGGTCACTCATTCCAAGAATGTTAACCTAGCTTCTGACATAATAAATTATGTTGGAGGGATAGACATATCTCTCAGACACTGCCCCTTCTCTGGAACATGCTTGCCATTCATGTAAAGCAAAGGCCTTCCCTGATCCTATTCAAGTGCAAGCTACATCAATGGATGTTTAATGGCAGTTGTACTCCTGGTATTACGTCCATGTCCCTCATGGATAGAGGCACTTGGTGTTACATAACATAGCATCGGCTCATCATTGTGTGAACTTTGTTTCCATAGCTATTTAAAATTGTGAAACACATATTAAATATGGCTAGGCTTTTATGTCATCTTGGAACATTAACCAAGTACTCTCCTATTATCCTATGAATGTATGAAGTTCAATTGTATCCTAGGTACAGCTATAGTGTGAATGTACAGCATCACGGACATAACAGTACATCTTATCAGTATTACCACTTGATAGTTTGCATGAACATATATGGATGTATAAAATCAAATCAAATGTTACCCCCGAACGTAGGATGTCACACCAGCAAAAACAAAATGAATAATCCAAACAGCAACGGAAGCTGGTGTGGAGCGGCCAAACACCAAAACTGAAGCAGGATACACCAACTGTTTTGTAAAGTGAAAGGAAACCTTTCACTTAATCCACTCTTCAAACGACAAAACTCCCAAACAGAAATCACCACGCTAACTCTAGCAATGTGGAGCAACAAATCCTTTAATCACAGTGAGCGCTTTCGCCATGCGGCTTCTTCAGACTGTATTACACTGATAAAAACTCAAACAGTTATCTTTAAAGCATATTCCGTCCACCCATTGGTTAAAAACGTCATTACACATATGCAATTAACTAAAAATAAAATCAGTCGATCTCCTGCAGGACGCATTCATACAATGCAAACCGCTCCGTCACATACAAGAAGTATTCACGAATAACCAAAGTGTATATCACTCCATACAATCATTAGTAAAAAAGAATACAGAAGTTAAACATTCATAAAATGCATTTCATAGTCCTTCTTATAATAGAACCATAAGCATACATCGTTGTGAAACAACTCCATATAACAACATAAAAACATTTTGCTGATCTACGTTAAAACGCTTATCATATGAATAAAATTTAAGCCTACACTTACTAATATAAAATCATCAAGTCTTGAAAGATACAAATCAAACAGTGCTCCTTCTTCAACTTTCAGACCGCTACACTAACAAACAACGGGACCACGTTGCTCCTGAAAATGTCGTCACCGTAAACTTAAAGGCGACGACAATCAGGAGTCAGACAGTTAGTACTCAAGCTCTGTAGTGGATGATTCCACATCAAACAGGGAAAAATACAGCTTACATTCAAATTCACTCTTTCTGCCGAAAAATACAATCAGGAGGCAGACAGTTAATATTCAAAGTGTATGGTGGATGTTTCCACATCAAACAGGATATATACCATACATTGAAATTCACTACTCCTGTAAAAAACACCCTAAATAAGACGGACCACTCCAGGAACCGAAAATAAAAATAAAAATAATACAGCGGAACAAAACAGAACTCACATACTTTAAATACTCTGAATACAAGTGTATATAAGGCATGCGGGCGTTAACATCGCCTAAACTTACTACAACTTCGCACATAGAACCTAGACATGTCATAGACCAAAATGGTCATGTCAAACTAATATTGATCTCCGTAACATCACACCTGACAGTGCGGTAATTCTCTAGAGGTGCTATACCCCAGGGTCTAAGCGCTGAAAAAATATATATATATAGAGCTGGGCCACAGCTCTATTGGTGTATGGGTATAAAATGTCACTCCAAGTAAAGTGTTTATATAGCACCTCTAGAGAATTACCGCACTGTCAGGTGTGATGTTACGGAGATCAATATTAGTTTGACATGACCATTTTGGTCTATGACATGTCTAGGTTCTATGTGCGAAGTTGTAGTAAGTTTAGGCGATGTTAACGCCTGCATGCCTTATATACACTTGTATTCAGAGTATTTAAAGTATGTGAGTTCTGTTTTGTTCCGCTATATTATTTTTATTTTTATTTTCGGTTCCTGGAGTGGTCCGTCTTATTTAGGGTGTTTTTTACAGGAGTAGTGAATTTCAATGTATGGTATATATCCTGTTTGATGTGGAAACATCCACCATACACTTTGAATATTAACTGTCTGCCTCCTGATTGTATTTTTCGGCAGAAAGAGTGAATTTGAATGTAAGCTGTATTTTTCCCTGTTTGATGTGGAATCATCCACTACAGAGCTTGAGTACTAACTGTCTGACTCCTGATTGTCGTCGCCTTTAAGTTTACGGTGACGACATTTTCAGGAGCAACGTGGTCCCGTTGTTTGTTAGTGTAGCGGTCTGAAAGTTGAAGAAGGAGCACTGTTTGATTTGTATCTTTCAAGACTTGATGATTTTATATTAGTAAGTGTAGGCTTAAATTTTATTCATATGATAAGCGTTTTAACGAGATCAGCAAAATGTTTTATGTTGTTATATGGAGTTGTTTCACAACGATGTATGCTTATGGTTCTATTATAAGAAGGACTATGAAATGCATTTTATGAATGTTTAACTTCTGTATTCTTTTTTACTAATGATTGTATGGAGTGATATACACTTTGGTTATTCGTGAATACTTCTTGTATGTGACGGAGCGGTTTGCATTGTATGAATGCGTCCTGCAGGAGATCGACTGATTTTATTTTTAGTTAATTGCATATGTGTAATGACGTTTTTAACCAATGGGTGGACGGAATATGCTTTAAAGATAACTGTTTGAGTTTTTATCAGTGTAATACAGTCTGAAGAAGCCGCATGGCTTAGCGCCACTGTGATTAAAGGATTTGTTGCTCCACATTGCTAGAGTTAGCGTGGTGATTTCTGTTTGGGAGTTTTGTCGTTTGAAGAGTGGATTAAGTGAAAGGTTTCCTTTCACTTTACAAAACAGTTGGTGTATCCTGCTTCAGTTTTGGTGTTTGGCCGCTCCACACCAGCTTCCGTTGCTGTTTGGATTATATATGGATGTATGTTAGGATTTCATGGCAGCATAACATTTTCACTGGTAATGTCAGGGGGACTATGATTATGTGGCACATATCCTGAGGTTTGACATGTGCTTATAGAGTGTGCGCCATGTATTGTTTGGTATGTGTACAATATCACAGTGACAGCTTCCTTGATCATTGACACTTGACTTTGCACTGCTGTAGTTTCTGTGAACATGGGCATAGTTGATGCATTGCCAACAGTCTCACATACTGCTATATCATCTATTATAACATATTGGTTCTTAATTTACTTATCACTTGCAGATGCTTCCGACAATATCCTTTGCTATTACATGTGCCAGATACATTTAATACACAGGTGTGTAGGGAATCCACTCATAATAGTGTGCTGCTTGTAAGTGTGGTTATCCTTATGGCCGATACCTATGTCATCCAGGGATGCTTTATTCAAGTGTATTACATTTGGCATAGTGAGCTTGCATACATCTTGCACATACAGAACTATTCTTTGGTATGCATACCTATTAGGAATTGACAGTGCAGGCTTCCCTTCAAGGTCTTATACAAGATGCATGTCTAATATGTATTTCTGTTTTGCACCCAGTAAATATAGAGATAATTGACAGCATTGTTGGCATAGGTTTGATTCCTGCACTTGTGACTTGTGGCTTATGTTTCATGCCAACCTCTCAAATGGCCAGGGTTGCCTCTGTATTCAACTCCTGCTTTTACATTGTCCCATTTAACCCCTCCAAAGAAGGGTTTTTGGAAAAAGAGGTGGTAATTTCCCCTTATAGAATATTGACAGTCATTATAGTTGTACATGTCTGTTCCTTGAGAACATGTATAATAACTTAAACTCACATATTCTGGCAATATCACAGATTAATGTTGTTAATATTTTAAAATTGCAGCAATAATCAAAAGTACAAGAACTCCATCTCCTGCGTTAAATGGACCAAACTGAACAAAATAAAGTAAAAAGCCAAGAAAAGGTATGGTCCAAAACAGGGCCAGAATAACAGCAACCAGTAGTTTATTTCACATAAAACAGGTAAGTGCTTTCACGAGTAACAGACAGCATGATCTAATGTGCAGCAAATTAGATCATGCTTTGTAGTTTGCATAAGTAGTTGAGCGATCTTGAACATTTAATGTTTTCCTAAGAAATAACTTGTATTAGTTGTGAAACTTTGTATCTAACATCAGGAGTGTAGCCAGGATTTTCAGATTTGTACTCAGCTCCCAGACTGCTACCCCCAGCAAGCCACACTCACAGCAGCAGATTGCTGTCTGCCCACTCCCTTAAACTGCTGACCACACCACGCCCCTTGCACAGTGTTGCTGTCTGAATAGATCACTGGCAGACATACCTATCAATTGTCCAGATTTTTGCCTCATATTTTTCATCTGTTCCTGATAAAAATTGTGGTTTTCTGGCAAACCACTGAGTATTGAAGTCACGAACTATTAAAACCAAGACAGATGAAAAAGGAACAAGCAGTCCAATACCAGCAAACCAAATCAAATTTAATTCATGTTAGTACTTTCGTTCAGATAAATCACATGAACCTCTTCAGACAAATTATTTAAATAACCATAATGCATTATATACTAACCCACAGGTTAAAATTAGTTAATTAAGGACATCAATACCCTATGTTTACCTTATTATAATTTAAATGTATCACTATCGTAGGCTTTAAAACAACCTAATATGACAATAAAAATCATCTATCTAAAGCTTTTAATTTAAGAAGGCAACCTAAAGAACAATAATCATTCAGGCCTGGGAAGGAAAATGTATTTAATTGTAGTTGCCATAAAAGTTCTCTTAATTCTAAGTCTAATGGCCATGGTCCTTCCCTAATGTTTTTCTTAACTTGCTCCACTATCAAGTACTCAAACTGGTGGTCTGGAAAATCAACAATATGTTTAGCTAAGGCATTATTAATGGTTTTGTTTCCCTAGGTTATATTGGTGATCATAAACACGTTGTTTGAATTGCCTTTCGGTCTTCCGAATATAAAATGATGTACACCGTTGGCACTGGGCTAAATATACAACCCCTGGTATACAACAATTAAAGTTCCCTCATAGTTTATATGAGATGCTATGTATCTTAAACATCTCTCCAACTGTGACAAATTTACAGTGGGTGCAAGCCCCACATTTTCTCATTCCTGGCATATAAACAACGGGGGGGAAGGGACTGCTCCAATAAGTTCTTTATAGTTTGTCCCCTCCTAAACACCAATTTAAGTGCATTTACAATTTTTGATCTAATAGCACAATCTTCTGTTGCTATAGCCCAATTCTTAAACAAAATGTTCCTTATTTGTGTAGTAAGTGAGGAAAAAGTAGTGATAAAACTTATCTAACTAGTTTGAGAATCAGCTAAAGTCTCAGGTAAAGGACTCAGAGCATTATTATCCATGTTCCCACAATGTTCTTTTTACTTGTACTTGAGTGACAAGCTGATTTAGAAGTTCAAGTGGATATGCTCGTTTTTGGAACATGTGCTTCAGTTTATTACATTCTTCCCTAAAATCCACTTCCAATGATGTTATGCGAGCTGCTCTTACTAATTGTCCCTTAATCACGGCCCTCTTGTGATGAAGAGGGTGGGTACTTTCAAAATGTCCAAATAGTCCCAAGTGCCCGTAAGTACCACAGAGCTATACAAGGCAACATAAACACTAAATATCCTCAAGCACACACAATGTCCACCTACTTTTCTAAATATTCATCTATTAGGACAATTCAACATTGCTCCATACTACTTACTGAATTTGTCCTATAAACCTTGTTAGACATAATTACCAATGACAGAAAAACTGTACCCAGTGCTCAGTGTTGTATGACATTTAGTACAGGATTAGTAGCTGAGCAAAACTAGAACTGCTAGGTAAATTGAGTTATCAACTGCTGCAAACAAAATTATAATTGCTGAGCAAACTGGATTTTTAAGAGTCAGTATACGAATCCCAGCAGAAAAGTAGTTTACTATAGTCAGTATAGAATTACTGTAATAAGCAGCTACTTTCCAGTTAAAAAAACTAGTAGAGTCTGTTAAAGGTGTGTGTCAGTGCAACACAACTTCAGCAGCAAGAGTTTTCTAAATTAAGGACTGCTCTACTGCTTTTAAGTTGTTTTGATCTCTGCTTTTGCTGTTCTAACATAGTTATCAATTTAAAACATTTGCAATAAAACAGCTGTTTACCTAGTAAGGAGAAAATAGTGGAAATAAGATCCAGTTCATCAATCTCAGAAAAACAGAAGATGTGTATCCATGGGAGCCAAAGGGAAAAACTGTTGACAGTTACACCGCTAGCACCCTACATACATGAATTGAATCTTAAGTGTTTGCTTAAGAGAAGCATACTAAACCAAAGCAACTGCACTAGGCCCAAGAAAGAAACTCAGTCTTATAATTTTTCTTTCAAGGAAGACATAAATTGTTCCCAAGGCTCAACGTTTAGAGCTGACAAGATAGATACTATATCCCAATATACTGAGAAGATTGTTGCTTGTGAAGACAAAAAACATAACTGCAAATACAACCTGCTTATTTACCTCCCACCACCAAAATGAAAACAGTCACCTTTTTTGTGCACCTATGGTGTTACATGCTGAAAGAACAAATGAACATTCTCATAGGTCTGATTGTAAGGAACGTTAAACAAATAATTACCACACTCTTCTTAGTCCTGATATAAGCTAGTGTAAGGGATCTTGTGTGCACACATCTTGAGTAGAGTTGGTTTCTTACTGCTCGAGACACAGAGCAAAAGTTGAGGATGGGGTCTGTTTACTAAGCCTATATCAAACTTCTACCCTACAGAATGTTTTACAACCAAAGTGTATACATAGTTGCATAAACAAATCTGGTTCCCCTCAGAAATAAATACGCCAAATTCAAAAATAAACCCCATTTGGTGGAGCCCTAATATAAACAGGGTGTATAGTAATAAAAAAGTATTGCATACAAAAATAAATCTAACTCTCAAGAAGCCTAAAAATGCTCTTGCTGAACTAAATATTAATCTAAACAAGGAACTCAGGCTCCTAATGAAATCAAACAAAACCAGATATGAGGCAAAATTTGCCACCCAGGCCAAAATACAACCATAAAATCTTATTTAGCTATGTTAGAAATCTCAGAAACCATGCCCAGCACTGTGTAGAATTAATAGTAACTGATAACACATACTTAGATTCAGCAGACAGAGCCAATCAACTGGCCAATAAATTCAGCTCAAACACCCTGACCCTTCAGTAGTCTCAGATCAAATACCTGTATCTGTAATACTTTATTTATATATGTATGTATGTAAGTATGTATGTATGTATTTATTTATTTATTTATGTTATTTAACATTTGTTAACCAGGAAAGATAACCTTCAAATCTCCAAACAATAAATTATAAAGTCACTATCTAAGGCAAAGAACACTGCATCTATAGGGCCAGATAACATAGCAAGCTGCCTCCTAGTTAGTCTGAAACATGATTTGTTAGAACCCCTACAGGGGCTAATCAATATTAGCCTCAAAGCAGGTTTTATGCCAGATGAATGAAGGACAGCAACAGTCCTTCCCTTACTCTTCAACAAAGGTGAGGATTCAGTAGACTCGGGAAAATATACGCCCGTAACCCTGACCACTCTCATCTGTGAACTTATGCCAGCAATATGATGTCCTTCAATGACCGCATACCCACTGTTGTAAGGAAGCTCTTTTTCTTTGCACAACTTGTATCTAAATGCATGGTGTCCAGATCCAGAGACATAATTATTCCAGTGTAATTGGCACTCATTAGGCCAATCATTAATTATAATGTCCCTTTTAGTATGTTCCTGTTGAAACACTTGTCACAACTGGAATGACCACAATGCTTTCTCACTAAAAAAAAAAAAAAAAAATCATAGCTTAAATAATAAAAACTATGCAGGCTGTCTGAAAGCCTGGACTCTCTTCTCAGAATCACACAAACTATTCAGAGGTGACCTCTGCCCTCACATATAAAGTCTGACCAGACCCTGTTCTGTTAAATCTATTACACATTAACAAGTTCAGTGGTGTCATAAACACCCATTCAATAGAACATGCTGGAGGGACAGGCATTTGTCACACAGAATATGACTTCTATTGAGCCATGTTTTATTCCATATAAAGCAGAGTAATTTCCTACTGTATTCAAATATACTTTGGACTAATGGATGGGTAACTGCAAATTCATCCCCGACTTAGTACCATTGGCCCTCAAAAATAGGGAAAATGTGTAACTATCCCATCATAAACTTGTTTGGGCCATCTTTGGTTAATTGTGTTGCAAAATATAAGGGATACTAATTACCATACAAATGCAAGGCCAGACTTCTTAGGTACTCACAGGTCAGCAGCCTAACTGGTAGTTAGTATTCATTAATCATCACGATGCTACAATGGTCATGACATCTTTCTGTCTGGCACAACTGACTGTAAAAAGTTTTTCCTCTTGATCAAAGGAAGTCTTTGCCTCTCTATATACTGCACTGATCAGACACCAAAGACTTGTGACAAAAAAGATCACAGACCTAAAGGACATGAGCTATCAAGAGAGGCTGAAGGCTCTGCCCCCTCTATTCAGTGTCCTGTAGACTTCTTAGAGGAGATCTGTGTCTTGCCTTCCAGGCTATTAGGGATCCAGCAGGGCAAGACCTCTTCTTTATCTGTAAATCAAACAGACCAGTGAACACTAGTACCAGAAAACTGTACCTGCTTCATCAAATAAACAAATCACAACAAACAGATTTATCATGCAATGACTATTCTTCTGTCGAACAAACCTCCTCTACAGATCAAGCACTGTGACAATGTCTTCCTTTAAGACGGACTTAAGACAACTAGATGGGTGTTTATAAATTCAACCTTGATATTATTTGCCTATAACTCCTTGAAAAGGCTAAGTTCTAAGGGTGGGTACTGGCAAATTGTGAATGGGCACATGGCCCATTTACCTTGTACACTATATGCATACCTCTCAAGTGTGCCTTATTATTAGGAACATTTCTCATTTGTTGTCTTAAAAAGTTTATGTTCCTCAAAGTTCCACATTGAAAGAGTCTGCCACACATTCAGTGTTAGGCATTTTTGTAACTCATAAACAGGACAAATAGAATGAAATCAAGTCATTAAAAAAGTTTCTGCAAGTAAAAATAAATTTTAAACATCCTATGAGCTCCCTAGTTGAAGTTGTTAGTAACCTGTTAGCAAGTGTTCCACACTTTGCCCATTTGTTCCACATTATAAGAGGTAGTGTTTCTCATTTTGGAGAAGGAAGGTTGAGAGTTATGCGGAGATGTCTCACTGTTTACTAACTACTGCAGTGTTGAACAATCTGCCAGAAAAGTGTGCATTTTATGAGGAGCAGACAAGAAATATGTGACAAAATCCATAATGTTCAATAGGGGGAAAATAATACTGCAACAGTAAAAAAAGTCAGATGTATGAGCCACCTTGTTATCTTGAAGTCTGGCTTAAGATGGACAGATGCAATAAAAATATTGCATAATAACTACAGGAATCAATCAGATATGGTTAGAAAAGACTGGAAAGGGAGACTGGATAAGCAAATCACAAATAAACAATGGGACGATATATGTGACTCCCAAATATGCTACAAAGTCTAGAAGACTTAGGATCTTTGCCTGGAAGTGTTTACAGAGGTATTTTTATACCCCAAGTAGACTTCAAAGAATTTTTCTTCAGGTAGACTGCAAATGTTGGAGGTGTGATGGGGAAGAAAGACATCATTAGGAACATATTTTATCAAGGATAGATTTTATATACTTAGAACATTACTGTAATTGAAGGTTTTGTAATAGAATGCTTTTTCTGAAGCATATGACATCTGAAACTCAAATGTACCTAATTTAGTGACTGCAACTCACAACACATTTGCCAGAAAACTACAAACTTTAAGAAGAACATATCAAAAATGCGAAGCACAATCAATGACACATCCCTGTGTTTTATTTAAATTTGTTTGTGTCTTTCGGCTTTTCCTGGTTAGGGGTTGCCACAGCGGAACTCCAGTCCGCTAATGATTGGCAGTAGATTTTTACGTACTGGCTTGCCGGGCCTAACGCACAACCTTCAATGAAGGAACGCCCACTCACGCATGTCGCTACACAGAAGACGCTCTAACTGAGAATCGAACGGGCAACGTCTAACTGTGAGGCGACAATGCTACCACAGCACCACCACCGCAGCTCCCTGTGTTTTTATTTAAATACTTATTAAAAATGCACCACACCGATTTACTTGCATCATTGCCAACTTACAAAAAAAATAAGAGCTAACATATATGTTAATGCCTTGACAGAAAGCTTCATGTTTTACAAGGACTATACCAAAACATGACACCAAATGAAGCTTATTTGCATAATTTTTGGTTGCTTTGTCAACTTTTAAAAATGACTTTATACAGCTACATCACTTAATGTATCCTAATCCCTAATCTAAAATAAAAAAGTCTTTTTCCTAGTTGATTTGGCAAAACATATCCCTGTTTTTTTTTTTTTTTACTTTACTTGTCATTGCCAATTTTCATATTCTAGCAACTTGTTAAAATATAAAACTTTTACAGTTATACATCACTTACCTTTGGTGTATCTCCTGACTCACTAAGGAATTAACCAAAGGAATCCTGGGCAATACAGTGAAACTTGTTGTAGTTTCCTCTTATGACATGGATTGAAAAACTTGCTGAATGCATTCCTTCCAAAAAGGGAAAAAGTTTGTTAGTAAAAACAAAACAAAACAAAAAAAATATATATATATATATATATATATATATATATATATATATATATATATATAAACAGGTCACAATACATGTAGAAGGCCTGCAGCAGAAAACAGAACAGACAACAGAAATTATTAAAAGAGGAGACTCCAGAAAAAAAGATCAAAAGTAATAAATAAATAAAACAAAAGCTGTCACATAAGGAATGCAGCACCATCATCCAGTAAAAACTATATGGAATTCTACAAAACACTGCTGGCGCTAAGGTATATTTCAATTTTTGTTAGAAAAGAATGCCTTTAAAACTTCCTCGCCTGCACAACTGCAGTTGCTGACGTCACTGACGTACTCCCTTCACTCTCAAGCACAATACCAGCTAAACGAAGGACAAGCTGCATCTAAGAACAACGAAGTCAGTTCATTTTCACACCTCTTTCCCTTGCCTTGCGATAATTGGGTAATTATCACCCGTTTACTGAAAAAATGACAATGACACAAATGCCAAATGAGCTGCATATTACTATGCTGTGTCAATCAAGGCATTTGCGTGTGCTAAGTTGTTATTTTATTTTATTTACCTGAATTTTAGATTTCACCCCTGGGTCCTGGTGCCTTCCAAGTTCTACCCCATTCACAAAAAAAAAAGTACTGAATTGCGTACAGTGAGTATGCTTCCCGACGTCCCTGTCTAACATGTAGCAATTTAGAACATGTTTTGCAGTTTGTATAGACAGATGAGTGCTTCTGAATATTGCAACAATGTTATTTAGTAATATGTTTCTTTAAGTTAGTTAATTTGTATCAGCTCAGGTCATGTGATCACTCTAGCACAGTGTACTGGCAGCTAAGTGATTTTAAATCAGGCTGTATGTTTTAGCTTTTGTAAAAGGTCTGAAAAAGCAAGTCTGTTACTCGTGAAAGCGCTTACCTGTTTTATGTGAAATAAATTACTAGTTTCTGTTATTCTGGCCATGTTTTGGACCATACTTTTTCTTAAATATTTTAAAATTGTTTCTGAGTGTGCCTGTTTCTGTCAGCGGTTGTCTATGAGTCTGTTGCTATGTCCCATGATTGTTTGTGAGGTATGCTGACATTTCAGTCATATTCATGCAAGTCATTTTGCAGATCTTCACAACATGCATATAACCCCTATTGTATATACCATCCTTACTAAATGTCCTCTTCAGTGAGCATATTGGTGATGTTTATAGTACAACCATTAATCTCCATTGACATGTAACCTTGTGACAGTCACATATATATTATCATGTGTAATGATATAAATATACTTGCACAGGAGTTGTAAACAGCAGTATGTACTGTGCTATCTACAAATGTGCTTAATGCTATGCTACTGACTTGTCTGGGATGTGTACATACATTGACATGTCCTGTATGGGGTACATTGTTATATTTTACATGGCGTCTTCCTCTTTCTTCATTCCTGTAATTCATGTCTCTGGCCATTTTAATCAGCATACTTTCTCTGCCTAGTGTATTTATGTTGTATTGTATTTGCCTTTGCTGATCACCCCAGCATCTGTTATTTCAGTCTGCAAAAACTTGTTGCAGCATACATTGCACTCTGTACACTTTCCTATAATTTGTAAATATTGCAGTCATTGCACCAGTAGTTTCACCCCTTGTAATCATTGTGGTTGTCTGCACAATCTTGCAGAGCATGTTTGCCCATAGGCAAACTTATGTGCATGATCTTTCTGCGTTCATGCTGCTCTCCATAGTTTCCTGGCTGGCAACACTGTTGCTGGCCATGAAACCTCACTTGCATCCATGTAAACATGATGTGTGGCATGCATATGTGATTAGTGGTCCTGCTGATCTCACTAACACATAAACTCTGTGTAGGCTAAATAACAATCTTGATGCATACAAAACCTCAAAACTTCAAATTAAAAGAAATATGACAGAGCATTGTTTTTTTCACGGGGATTGCCCCATACATCCTGCTAATTATGTAAAAGAACTCCAAGACTGCACAATCCCCAGGACAAAGGTAATATTCCCCTATCCAGGATTGTTGATCTTGCACACCTGTCAACCATCTGTGTAGTCGACTATAATCTGGCAGTTAAACAGACATTGACCAAAGTTATAGTCAAATTTCAGTGAACCCATATATAACTTTGTGTATATACATAGGTTTACAGTTAAAAGGTTGACGTTGACATGTCCGACAGCCACCTCCTCGACCATGGTAGGTGTGACAGTCGGAATGTCGACGTTCATGTGTACAACCGCTCAGAAGGACATACATAGGGCAGGGATACACAGCATTGCTGTGAATGGGGGATTTTGAAACTATGGTCGACAGAATTTTTCAACATTGTTGTGTTGACCATACAACCTACTTAATATGTATGAGTCGACGTTATTTGTCATGCAAATCACCGTTCATGTAAGTGATTTTTGTGCTTTTGATAGTAAACCACATTATATTATTTATACATATACACATATAAATACACAAACACACACACACATATACACACACACACACACACACACACACACACACACACACACACACACACACACACGTGTGTGTGTGTACACTCATACCTATGTAATTTTTCATCATTGTCCTTATACATGCTGTGAAGAAAATGACTGTCACCTGTGTCTGGCAGAAAATTTGTGTATATTTTCAACTTAACTTGTATTGTATCTCAGCATGCCTAATTGTGAAAATGTAAACACGTTTTTTAAATGTTGAGTATTTCCCTGTGTATACAGAATGCTTAAAGAATATGTCAGTGTTCTGATACATTTCTAACTGTGCATGTTTCTGAGGGACAGTCTAAAGTACAAACTGTGGAGAATCAGTTGAACAGTAGATGATGTCATTTGAATGTTCCTGTTTCCCAGTGATTATTCAAACAGCTGATTGATAGGAAAAAATTTTTTCAAAGGGCTGACTGCTAATTTTTAAAATAAGACAGTTGAGATTGTAGTTTGTCAACTGGTGAGCAGTTTTGTGAAGTGCAGTCAGTTACAGTGCTGTGCAATCAGTGGACACCTATGAAAGAGAACTCACCAAAAATGTATTAGAATAGATCAGGGACAGTATTTTTTTTTGCTAGATTAGGAAAGCTTAGTTATTAAGATAAGGTTTTTCTAGAATAATGGACTCCTGTCCTACAGTTTATTTTTACATTTCTGGTACTTGAAATCTGGTGTTTATTGAAAACTATTGATTTACATTCTTGTGATAATTTTACTTATTATTAAAACATTTTCATTGCTTTACATTGTGGCTGGAAATCAATGTTTTTCTTTAGAGATTAGAGAGTACTTATACCTGTTTGATACTCCCCCAGGTCACTTTGAAGGCCTGGTCACTTATGGTCATAGCTATCATTTATTTTAATATTTAATTTTCATAACTGGACACCCCTTTAGAAGGGCATGAAGACACTCTGATTGGTGGCAGCATTACTGTATTATTTGGGGAACGGACACAGCTGGAAATCTGTGTCAGGATTTCCCAGAAGTGTTTGGATGTGTGAGATTTAAATTTACTTTGAGTGTGAATGTATCAGAGGTCTTAAACTGGGACACATTGCTTTGAAGTGTATAATAAAGGAATACATTTGGGGTGGACAGAGGTATATAGTCCAGTCACAGGAAAATAGAGCATGCTGCTGTTGTGCTCTTATAGAAAAATTGAGAAATATTACTTCTGTTTAAGTGACAGTCTCATACTGGAGTCAGTAGTGAGGATTAAAGTTCCGTAGTTACTGATCCAGGATAGTAATGGATGTCATTTAATTGTTGACATTCTGGTGGGATATAGCCAGATGTTACACATGCATTAAAGCATATAACTTATTTCATTATATTCCTAATTATAAAACAAAAAGAAACACACTGCCAGGTAAAGCACTCTCCTCAGAAACACCAAATCAGCAGGAAAAAAGGCAATGAGTGCACCATGAGCTGAAGTCAAAAGTAAAATATCAAGTAAATCCAAAAGGTCTTCTTTATATATAAAATCCTCGTTTATTACAAAAGATAAAACTGCAGGAGATAGCAAGTTGTAAGCGTTGTTACCCAACGCTTCATCAGACATAAAGAAAATGCTGAAACTTTCCTCTTATAAAGCATTAATTGTCATGATGTCATTAGTACTTTGAAAGTTAAAATTTAAAGAAACAGACATACAAACATGAAATATAAAATATAAAATGCATTCTGAGTTAAAACATCGTCTAGAGCAAGGAATATATTTTGCATAAATGTATGTATAGGCATTAATGCTTCAGTGGTCTGGAAGCTAAGAAAGGCTTAAGAGTGAGCCTCTCATTAAGCCCAAACTTATGGGCTTGTAATTTAACAATCCACTTGCCTTCACTTTCTTCAATTCTGTTCCTTATGTTACCTAATCTCCCATCAGTATGCACCAATTCAAGAACCTGGAATTTGAATGTGTGATCGTCACCTAGCTCCACAGTGTGTTTAGCTAGGGCGTTCAGAATGTTGCGTTTGGATATGGCATAGATATGCTCTCTGATACATTCTCTTAGGGATCTCGTTGTCATGCCCACATAAAACTTCCTGCATGCTTGGCAATCAGCTAAGTAAACCAAGTTGATAGACCTACAGCTCGCATGGTGCTTAAACATATAGTTCCTGTGTGTTTCAGGATGTGTGTAGTTATTGGTATTGGCAACATATTTGCACTGGTTGCAAGATGAGCAAGCAAAAGTACCACATTGTGCCGTAGTGCTCAGTGACATGAGGTTTATCATAACAAAGTAGCCTATTTAACGAAAGCATGTTTCTATAGGCTACTCGAGGTGTGCTATCAACTAAGGACCTGATATCATCGTCTATCATAAGAAGATTCCAATGTTTATTGAAAATCTTCAAAATGTGTTTGTTCTTGTTGGTGTAAGGAATTAGAATCCTATTGGGATTCGCCTGGGTGTTCGTGTGGAATTTGAACGCTGGGATTTGTGTCTTTTAATGATGGGTGCGGCTTCATTGCCTCTCTTAGTGTCACACTCAGAAATGGCTTCATATACAGAGTTCTTATTGTAGCCCCTAGATACAAATTGGTTGGCTAAATCTGTTTTCTGTTGTTGGTATGCTATCTGTGTAGAAGTCAGTTTGGAAGCCCTCAAGGCTTGATTCTTAACAATATTTTTGTAGATGTGTTGGGGTGCATGCTTTCTCTATGTAGTAAGTTGTTCCTCCAGCAACTCTTCCTGAAAAGTTCAGTTTCAAAACCGTAATTATTCCTAGAGACACTCACATCTAGGAAATCAATGCGCTCACTGGAGTAAGTATAGTCAAAACTCAAGAAATCAGTTGTAGCATTGAGATAGCTGATGAAATCAAAAAGGTGCTCAACTGTTCCTCCCCAAAGAAAGAACACATCATCTACAAACCTGTTATAGAATATCAATGACTTGAGAAATTCAGAATTTTCGTTAAACACAAACAACTGTTCCCAATGTGCCAAGACTAAATTAGCGTAAGCGTTGGCACAAGGAGTGCCCATCGCTACACCTTTAACTTGTAGATGATAAGTATTCCCATAGCATAATACATTATTCTTGAGAATAATCTCAAGCAAAGACACACATCTGTCCACCATAAGAGGTGTGAGTTTGTTATGTGTAAGAATAGCTCTAATGTACTCCAAGCCAATGTCATTAGGAATTGAAGTAAACAATGATTTGACATCTAAGGTTACTAGTATACACTCGTCATAAGGAGAAAAAGATTGATCAAAATCTGCTAGATTCTCCAAGAAATTAGTGGTATCTTTCAGAATGTGCTTAACTTCTAAGACAATGGGTTTCAATATCTTGTCAAGATATATCGAGAGGGGCTCTGTGAGCCAGCCTCGACTAGAGACTATTGGACTAATGGTGGATCTGTAGTGTTCTTGTGTATTTTGGGTAGGCCCCTAAAAGATGGTATCAGAGGTTTATCAACTAATAAATATGAATATAAATCATTATCAATTACATTGGTTAATATCAAATCATACAACATAGCATGAACATTCTTAATAAGATTATTCAAACTGTATCTAGGTAAAGGTAAATAAGTCTCAATCAGACAACATAGCATTCATTTTCTCACAATATATAGAACTATCCATAATAACGATAGCACCACCTTTATCTGCTTGTCTAATGGTGATAGCTTCATTACATCTTAAATTGTCCAAAGCTTGTTTTTCATCATATGATAGATTGACAAAGTTAGATTTGACTTTATTGTCATTGTAGAGTTTAAATAAGTCATCTTCCACAGCTTGTTCAAAAGCATCCAAAAGTGGATGTTGCTGTGGAACAAACGTGGATGGCTTCCTGAATAAAGTATGATTATTAGCAGACTGCTGATCCTGCTTACCATATAACAGTTTGAGAGTTAAAGTTCTTGTAAACATCTTGACATCCACAACGATGTCAGTGATATCATTACTGTGTGAAGGAATGAAACCTAACCCCTTGTTAAGAACCGATAGTTCGAATACATTCAAATCATATTTGGATATGTTTACTACTAAATTGTCTGAGTTCAAAGCCTCAGGAAGTAAAGCATGAGTATTTACTTTTTCGGTCGCCATACCTTTTTTGCAAATGGCATGTTGTCTTCCGTGAACTTCCTTTTGTTTGTTTGCATGGACGGGGACCAAGTTCTCTTTTCCAGTGGTCGATAGGGTAAAGGAAAAGAAGGGAGACCCTCTCCTAATGCGAACAGCTCGTCCTCTGCTTGAATTACAAAGGAATCAATGCACAGCTGTTTGTTGCGCATTTCGCTCACTTTCGGTCTCACAGAATCAGCCTTCTCAGAGTGAGGCACTATGTCTGAAACAGAATCTATGTGTACTTGTGCCTGTGTTGTTACGACATGAGAACGTGGTGTGGTTATCTTGTCAGGCTCCTCAGTAGCGTTGATAAGTACTTCCGTTGCAGCGGCCACTGGGGGATCCATATTTGATGGTTCATCTCGTGACGTCAACGAAATGGGAGTGGTTGAGCGTGTGACACGTTGATCATTGTTGGCAACAGAGGGTTTGCGCGTATTGTTCAAAGACTTGTATGCATTGTTGGATCTCATATCACTGTTCTCCTTGGGCCAAGAGAAAACTTGTGACTTGCTAAAGTCAAGAAAATCCCTTTGCAGCTTGCGTTTTTTGTCACACAAGCATTTGATGTCAAGAGAAGTTAACATATTCTTCAAATCCTCGAGTACAGTGTTAGATTGCTCAACGCTTAGTAAGCCAACCAACTCTGTGTAGATAGTTAGAATGTCATTTTTCAATTCAGTGATAGAAATATCATAATGCTCAATCAGAATAAGCAAATAGGAGAAGCTAGTGTCAATATTACATTTTTGCCACTTGGCCAAGAGACTTGGTTGTGAATCGCCGAAGGTCGGCATTTTAAGGATTCTTAGACCTCGCGGCACCAATTTAAACTTTAAGCATGCTTCCATGTGAAGTTTCTACCACTGTATAGTGCGCAGTTTGTGGAGCTTGTTCTCCAAGTTCCTTGTTATCATAGTAATTTCCATATTACTCTTAAACGAGTGTGCATCATCTCCTGAAGCATTTAAGTCAGAAGTAGTCAGTTTGAGTAATGGGTTGATGTTAAAATCAACTAGTCCATCCAAATCAAACAGTCTATCAGCTACTTGGTTAGATAAAGGTGAGTTGGATTTAGCAGCCATGTCCAAGCAGTGTTGTACAAGTAAAGCAGTATAAAACAAAAAGAAACACACTGCCAGGTAAAGCACTCTCCTCAGAAACACCAAATCAGCAGGAAAAAAGGCAATGAGTGCACCATGAGCTGAAGTCAAAAGTAAAATATCAAGTAAATCCAAAAGGTCTTCTTTATATATAAAATCCTCGTTTATTACAAAAGATAAAACTGCAGGAGATAGCAAGTTGTAAGCGCTTTCGCGTTGTTACCCAACGCTTCATCAGACATAAAGAAAATGCTGAAACTTTCCTCTTATAAAGAATTAATTGTCATGATGTCATTAGTACTTTGAAAGTTAAAATTTAAAGAAACAGACATACAAACATGAAATATAAAATATAAAATGCATTCTGAGTTAAAACATCGTCTAGAGCAAGGAATATATTTTGCATAAATGTATGTATAGGCATTAATGCTTCAGTGGTCTGGAAGCTAAGAAAGGCTTAAGAGTGAGCCTCTCATTAAGCCCAAACTTATGGGCTTGTAATTTAACAATCCACTTGCCTTCCCTTTCTTCAATTCTGTTCCTTATGTTACCTAATCTCCCATCAGTATGCACCAATTCAAGAACCTGGAATTTGAATGTGTGATCGCCACCTAGCTCCACAGTGTGTTTAGCTAGGGCGTTCAGAATGTTGCTTTGGATATGGCATAGATATGCTCTCTGATACGCTCTCTTAGGGATCTCGTTGTCATGCCCACATAAAACTTCCTGCATGCTTGGCAATCAGCTAAGTAAACCAAGTTGATAGACCTACAGCTCGCATGGTGCTTAAACATATAGTTCCTGTGTGTTTCAGGATGTGTGTAGTTATTGGTATTGGCAACATATTTGCACTGGTTGCAAGATGAGCAAGCAAAAGTACCACATTGTGCCGTGAGCCAGTGACATGAGGTTTATCATAACAAAGTAGCCTATTTAACGAAAGCATGTTTCTATAGGCTACTCGAGGTGTGTTATCAACTAAGGACCTGATATCATCGTCTATCATAAGAAGATTCCAATGTTTATTGAAAATCTTCAAAATGTGTTTGTTCTTGTTGGTGTAAGGAATTAGAATCCTATTGGGATTCGCCTGGGTGTTCGTGTGGAATTTGAACGCTGGGATTTGTGTCTTTTAATGATGGGTGCGGCTTCATTGCCTCTCTTAGTGTCACACTCAGAAATGGCTTCATATACAGAGTTCTTATTGTAGCCCCTAGATACAAATTGGTTGGCTAAATCTGTTTTCTGTTGTTGGTATGCTATCTGTGTAGAAGTCAGTTTGGAAGCCCTCAAGGCTTGATTCTTAACAATATTTTTGTAGATGTGTTGGGGTGCATGCTTTCTCTATGTAGTAAGTTGTTCCTCCAGCAACTCTTCCTGAAAAGTTCAGTTTCAAAACCGTAATTATTCCTAGAGACACTCACATCTAGGAAATCAATGCGCTCACTGGAGTAAGTATAGTCAAAACTCAAGAAATCAGTTGTAGCATTGAGATAGCTGATGAAATCAAAAAGGTGCTCAACTGTTCCTCCCCAAAGAAAGAACACATCATCTACAAACCTGTTATAGAATATCAATGACTTGAGAAATTCAGAATTTTCGTTAAACACAAACAACTGTTCCCAATGTGCCAAGACTAAATTAGCGTAAGCGTGCACAAGGAGTGCCCATCGCTACACCTTTAACTTGTAGATGATAAGTATTCCCATAGCATAATACATTATTCTTGAGAATAATCTCAAGCAAAGACACACATCTGTCCACCATAAGAGGTGTGAGTTTGTTATGTGTAAGAATAGCTCTAATGTACTCCAAGCCAATGTCATTAGGAATTGAAGTAAACAATGATTTGACATCTAAGGTTACTAGTATACACTCGTCATAAGGAGAAAAAGATTGATCAAAATCTGCTAGATTCTCCAAGAAATTAGTGGTATCTTTCAGAATGTGCTTAACTTCTAAGACAATGGGTTTCAATATCTTGTCAAGATATATCGAGAGGGGCTCTGTGAGCCAGCCTCAACTAGAGACTATTGGACGCAATGGTGGATCTGTAGTGTTCTTGTGTATTTTGGGTAGGCCCCTAAAAGATGGTATCAGAGGTTTATCAACTAATAAATATGAATATAAATCATTATCAATTACATTGGTTAATATCAAATCATACAACATAGCATGAACATTCTTAATAAGATTATTCAAACTGTATCTAGGTAAAGGTAAATAAGTCTCGCAATCAGACAACATAGCATTCATTTTCTCACAATATATAGAACTATCCATAATAACGATAGCACCACCTTTATCTGCTTGTCTAATGGTGATAGCTTCATTACATCTTAAATTGTCCAAAGCTTGTTTTTCATCATATGATAGATTGACAAAGTTAGATTTGACTTTATTGTCATTGTAGAGTTTAAATAAGTCATCTTCCACAGCTTGTTCAAAAGCATCCAAAAGTGGATGTTGCTGTGGAACAAACGTGGATGGCTTCCTGAATAAAGTATGATTATTAGCAGACTGCTGATCCTGCTTACCATATAACAGTTTGAGAGTTAAAGTTCTTGTAAACATCTTGACATCCACAACGATGTCAGTGATATCATTACTGTGTGAAGGAATGAAACCTAACCCCTTGTTAAATTTCAGTATCATCACATTTTAACTATTTTACGAGACATGAGTTTAATAGCCCTGCTAACATTGTAAGTTAATTTTTTCAGGATAAAGTTAACTGTATTAAAGCCAATAGTGCCAGTCTCACCAGCACATCCTAGCAGGCTAAATTCTTTGTGAATCTATGGATGGTAAATTTCATTCTACCATAAATTGTTTGATATGAATATAGAAGCAGAAACATCCTGGCTTGCAGAATTCATTGAGAATCTATGTGTAACCCTATCCTAGTATGAAGTATTCTGTGAGAATCTATGGGTAGCCCAAGTCTAACATGTAGAATTATGGGCGAATTTTCATGTGGCATCATCATAACATGCAGACATTTCTGAGATTTTGGTGGGTCCAGTTGGGCACTGAGTCAGATGACTCTCCTAGTTCACAAGACACATTCCTGATCAATGCAGAGGACCTTTTGGGGAGATGGTACAATTTCTAGTTTTTACAGCCATCACATAAGAACCTGTTATTTACACTAACCTTCTGCCTGACTAAAAGAATTTGGATATTGGGCAAAGTATTAGTCTGTACTGTGGAAAACTAAAGGTATTCTAAGGCATATGTAGCATGCAGCAGGCACAACTGGAAATCTGCCACAACATCTTACAGAATGTTTTTAATGGCATACCATAACAGACATTCCAATGGACTCATAGGATACATTTCAAATGCAGAGTTGTCCAATGAACTGGGTCAGCAAGTGTTCTCCTGTGCATACAGCCTGAGATATTAAGCATTACTCTATAATTCTGCATGGCTTTTGCATAACAGCCTCTATGTAATTTGCACTGTCGTTAATTATTTGTATGGTGAATACAAGGATGTAAGCAGTTAACTGGAGATTTCCAAAGACAGTTCAGTAAAGGCATGTTTTGGCATTTTTTGCTTTTGTGCATTTTGAAACTAGAGCTTTAGTCACACTACTGGTGTTAGAAATCGGTACTCAAGCTTCTGACTGATCATATAGAATTAGTGAATGAAATGACTTAACCTAATATTTATCTCCAAAACACTGTATTCTAAAGGAGTAAAAGAAACTTTCTCTAAGTATAATATGTGTCAAATCCTGGCAAAGATATACCCCACAGCCTGAATATTGTTTTTTTACTGTGCTGATTGCAAGCAATTCTACAGCTTAACTGTCCAAAATTTTCCCTCATATTTTTTTGTTTGTTCCTTGTAAAATGTATGTTTTTCTAGCAAGTTACTGAGGACTGCAACCATTAACTAAAGACTGACATTGGGATTTGGTAGGCTGGCATAGTGGTCCTGGGTTTGATTGTTACACAGCATAACTGGCTAGGCATAAAATGGCCCAAAAAGGCAGTTAGCGTAGTACTAATCTATAAACTTCATATTCTTCATAAAACATGTCTGTATAAAACACATTTTTCTAGCAACTTTCTAAGTTGATAAAAACAATGCTTAACATCTGTTTTTGATTTTAGGCCTTTGCCCCCCCCCCCCCCCATTATTTTTTGGTTTTGTCCTGTATTCTTGCACTATAATGTTGAAAGGTATGCATGCACATGTTCTTTTTAGTGTACTTCATGTATATGTTTGTCATTCTGCTGTTGGAAGTAACTTCTGTTTCAGTTTGGCATTTATAATTTAATAATGTCATTCTAAAATGTTATCCTGTTTTGCAGACTCTACATTTGGTTAACACTCTGTGTCAGTAGAACTTGTAAAGTAGCTTCCTGGTCCTAACAACTATTTTAACAGCTAATTTAATGTGTAATTACATCTGTATTTACAGAGTAAAGCAAAAAGGAAGGCAAATGTCTAATAATTGTGGTCTTATCTTCTTGGAGATTTTCAGATATTGCAAATGCCTGTTTGCCCATTCCTGAGAAATACTGTGCAAGCATTACTCACAGCCTTTTCCTTATTTGATGACTTTAAATACATCTAGCTATTCTATTTAGGATTAGGGTCTCCTGTGGGAAACTGCCATCCTCAAATTCCTTAGCCATTGCAAGAACAGTATATTAAAAATGACCTTTTTGTTAGCTTTCCTTATTGGAATGAGTTACTTCATTTCTCTGCACTGCTAGGGATTTCAGATAAGTAATGCATTTTGATTTTAATTATTTTATCGGTTAAGCAGCCAGTAGCTGGATGGCACTTTTGTCCGAGGACTTCTGACATTCCTCAGTATGAGCAGTGAAGTGAAGTTTGATTTATTAACTTGCTTTGATTATCAGTGTTTTTGTAACTGTTCTAAATCAGTATATAATATGCAGCACATGCAATTGTACTGCATTCCTGGATTAAATCATGAATATTTAGGAAGGGGATCTTCCAGGTGGTATTACATGAGGGACGAATCTCCCTGTTTCATTTGACATTGGTCACAAGGGTATAAGGTTAAAAAGATGTAAGAGATGCATTTACAGCATTTATAAGGAATTATGTTGAGAGACTATTTTTAGGAGTCAGTCAAAACCTTACCATTTTTCTTTCTAACTTCAGTGATGCCTTTATTACTCTGTTCTGCAAATATAAAAAAATAAGTTGAAGGATTTTTTCAAGTTTTAATTTGGGGCAAAATCTGGAAAGAATGTTTGGTAAAAATGCCTGAAGAGTTTTACTTAGTGTATCGTACAACATACTGAACTGAAAAAAAAAAAAAATAAAAAAAAAAAACATGCACACAAAATTTTATGATTCATTATGGGCTATACTGACATGATTACAGAGATACTAAAACACTGCTATATATTCATGGGTAATTTTCTTAATTTATGAGCTACTAGGAATTTCTGCATTATTGTAATTTCAAAATCATAGGAGGAATTATTAATGTAAAAATAAAAATAAAAATTATTGAAAAAAATCATAGGAGGAATTATTAATGTAAAAATAAAAATAAAAATTATTGAAAAAAAATCATAGGAGGAATTATTAATGTAAAAATAAAAATAAAAATTATTGAAAAAAAAAAAATCATAGGAGGAATTCAGAAAACTGTAGCTCTTATGTGAAATGCTAATTCCAGTGAGTCAGTTTCATTTTACGGAATGTGGCTGAAGTGGTTATTTAATACATCTGAAATAAATTTGGTTGACAGACCTGTACCTGAGATACAGATCTAGCCACATTTTATAAATAGTAAGTTAAAAAAAGGGAAAAAAAAAGCTCATGGGAATTAGCACTTTACATAAGCACTGTGAGTTTCTGAACATATATTGTATTGTGCATCTGTGAAAAGTTATATTTTCCAGCAAGATGACTGCCTGGATATGCAATGTCATCCAATATTTTTCACTGTTTGTGTATCAAAGTCAAAACTCAAAGTAAACTTTATTGTCATTTAGGACTACACAAGTGCAGCCTAAATGAAATTCTGAGTATCAATTCACCAGAGAGTACATAGGATGTAAGGATAGCAACAACAGTATAACATTTCAATTAAAAAAAAGATATTCAATACAAGACCCACAGAAGGATAAATAAACCAATAATAACAGAAAAACACACTAGTCCCCCCCACAGTCATAAGAAGAATACTGTACATAGCAGCATGACAGAGTAGGATTTCACGTTAAGATTGTCCTCCTTTGTTCATCTGCATCAGACAAACAACAGGCAATTGCACATGAATAAGAAAATAAATTGCTACGTCAAAGAATAAAAAAGATACTGCACAATTTTCACCTGAGCTACATATTGTGAATAATTACTGACTAAATAATTGGTGGCTAGTATCAGTATGTTGGGTAGAAGCTGTTTAAGTATCTGGTGGTCCTGCAGCAGATACTCTGATATCTGCTGCCCAAAAACAGTTGTCTAAACCAGCCATGTGCAGGGTGAGAGGGGTTATGAATTATTTTGGATGCACATTTAATGCTTCGAGGCTGCGAAGAGATCCTGGATTGTTGGTAAGTTGGTGCCCATGATTTTTTTGGCAGCTCTCACCACTTTCTATAGCTTCTTTCTTTCTGCTATTGTACTGTTCCCAAACCAAACTGTGAAGCTACTAGTGAGAATGCTCTCAGCTGCTCCTCTGTAGAATGTGGTGAGAAAAGTAGGTGGGAGCTTTGCTTTTTTTGAGCCTTCTGAGAAAATGGAGATGTTGGTGTGCTTTTTTGACCTACTGTTCAGTGTTCACAGTCCAAGAGAGATTCTCCAAAATGTGCACCCCCAAAAACTTTGTAGATTTGACCTTTTCCACCTCTTCACCATTTATCATGAGCAGTGAGTGTGTTGTTGACCTTTTCCTGAAGTCTATAATGATCTCTTTTGTTTTATTCACATTCAGGTCAAGGTTGTTCTTAGCACATCAATCGATCAATAAGTAGACCTCATCTCTGTAAGCTCTTTCATCCTCCCCTTTGACGAGGCCCACAACCATAGTATCATCTGCAAACTTAATGATGTGATTGGTGTTGTATTATGCAGAACAACCATGGGTGAGGATGGTGAACAACAGAGGGCTTCTCACAGAATCATGAGGAACACCGTTGAGTGTTATGCATCCTGAGGTGTTGTTGCCTGCACATGTTTTCTATGGTCTGTTCAATAAGAAGTCGAGGATCCAGTTGCACATGAGTTTGCTAACTCCAAGATGTACAAGCTTGTCAGTAAGCTGCATTGGAACCACTTACTGAATGCAGAGCTGAAGTCAATAAACAACAGCCTGATGTAGTTGTTTCTTCTCTCCAGATGATCGAGTGAGAGGTGGAGTGCCATTGAAATAGCATCTGCAGTGGATCTGTTAGCTCCATAAGGGAACTGTAGAAGGTTGAAGGAGGATGGAAGGTTTGCTGACAGATGCCTTTTAACTAGCCTCTCATTTGAAGTTAGAGCAATTGGTCTGTAATCATTCAGGCAGGCTGGTGTGTGTCTGCATGTGTGTACACCTTTCAACTTACCTCATTATGAGGAATACACCTCATTTTGAGTGCAAGAATTCTACCATCCATCTTGTTCCACACCGAGAGGGTTTAATGCACATTTGTTAAGATTTTTATTTAACAAATATCCTTGGTAATAATTCATCAAAACAGATCTTTTTTAAGTATGCATGAACAGTTAATAAGTATGCTGTGTGTTTCCAAGATGAAATTATCAGTGAGTATTCCACATTTTGCCTGTTTGTGAGAGGCAGTAGTTCATATTTGTGGGAAAGGAAGATTGAGAAGTGTATGTGTGTGTGTGTGTGTGTGTGTGTGTGTGTGTGTGTGTGTGTGTGTGTGCTTTGTGAAGTTTTATGATGTATACTAAGTATGTTCTCTAATATTACCACATAAGATATTTCATTTATCACAGAATCAGACTAACATTTATTCCATTTACCTACATTGCCTGTATTTTTTAATTTGATTACTGTTTACCAATTTTTATTAAGGGTATATGTTAAATGCATATGTTATCAAACAGCGCTTTACATAGATTATGAAGATTATTATTAGTTATCATGTGGGTGGCCTTGTACTGTAGTTTTGATTTAAATTATATATTTTTTGTGCTCTGAGTATTTTTTTTTGTATTGATTTTATAGACTAGTTAAGGCATTACTAATATCTGCGGTGCTTAGTACTAGTTAGTCTAACAGTGATTTGTACTAGTTAGTCTAATTTTAATAGTAGATTTTTATTTTTTTTTCTGCAAAACAGATAATTCACATCAGCATGAAAGTTAAACAACAGCAGTGTTTGAAGGATGTGATGGAGACTCACAAGTCCACATTGCATTATTAATTACAACAGTCTGCTACAGTTGTACATAGCAAGGCAAGACATTGAAGACAACACAATGGTATGTATTGTCTTGTCTGATTTAATCTTATTAAATGCATCAATGTCCCATACCTGCCAAATATGCTTATGAATATTTCATAATACACTAGGACAGCATGCAAACTATAATATAGCTACTTGCCTTTAAGAGAAGAGGATATAATTGCTTTCTTCTTTTTTCCCACAGGATGAAATACCATACACACAAAGGGTCTGTAAAGGGTTATGCTAGTAAACTATATATGCACCATGAAATCAAAAGTTATACAATCCCCGGGATTCAAGAAGCTCGGCACAAGGGCGGTTTTAGCCTTGCGCTGAGCATCCTCACTACAGATGGTGCAGCAGCACCATATGAATATGTATGAGGGCGCTCCGCCGCACCCTCGACGTGCACAGGAAACGTGTGCGAGTGCAGGGGGCTAGTACAAGTGCTCTACGGAGGCGTAAACATGCCCTGACACTTGCAAAACCTACTATGCTCCTAATAGTAAGTCAGTAATTCAGTGTCAGTGGATACCGAAATGTATGCTAAGCATACAAGAGTGTCCACGAACAGTGAAATAAAATCGAAATAGTAAACACACAAGCACGTAGTGGAATGTTGAGTCCTGTCCCTAGAACTTTCACAATTAGATTCCCTGTGTCCCTATTATACATTTGAATTGCTGCAATATCAAAGGTATAAGCAAAGCGCAGCATGTTTGCACGTCACTGCCCTCTGCCGAGCGTAGCTTACACATCATATTCATTCAAATAGAGGAAAACATGTGGCATCAACGTAAATGTCAATAGTGTAGTGTTTAGAGCATCCACCTAACAAACAGGCATTCATGGTTCGAGCCCAACAATAGCATATATCATTTTCCATGTGGAATGAATGTCGTTTTGCCGTAAAACCGACATAAGAGTATCGCATGAGATATTTAACTTAAATATCATTCAAGCAAAGTGGCACTGTCATAATGAATAAGGTACTAGTAAGCAGGTGTAAGCAGAAATAAGCAGCAGTAAATACATATAAGTACCAGTAAGCAAGTCTGAGTGCGCTTGCATGGGTCTAAGCAGTGCCCAGCATAGGAAATGTATATAAGTATGTACAGATATATAATATATATATATATATATATATATATATATATATATATATATATATATATATATATATATATATAAAGAAAGCACGACGTAACAATAAAGCATACAAAAGGAATGAGAAAGGAATCAACAGCAACCCCAGTATTATATAGCGCCGTCAGCGTATGTCATATCAAGCTGGGCAGGAGTGAGCAAAGCACTGCTACCCACACCACAGGCAGGATATTAACAGTGGGAGTAACATTGTTGATTTGCTAAGTCTACTTTACACATGGAGGGTAGTCCCACCACCCTGGTGAGACTACCCAAAAGTTGATAGACCATTTGGCCATCCGAACCTTACACAAGCAAGGGCAGGTATGTCCAAGGACTAAATGGTGGGAGAGCCTGAGAATACATGGGTTGGGACAACATACATGTAGGGCCCCTAATGCTTGGGAGGGGGCAATGTGTGGTGGTGGTGTGTCATGGCTGCGATAACAAGTGGATAATGGATGGTATGCATGTATGTTGAACACGGGTAGGGTGGAGGAACTATGGGTATGAAATTATAGAGCCAGGTGTGCCAGGGTTGGATGGGCTGGTTCTAAATGGACTGCCTCGTGGAGGTCAGCGAGTTCATTATAAGTATATATGCATACACACATGCAGACATCAATATGTAGAAGTACATTCTCTGTAACACATTCATTCCATTTGCAGACATAAATAACATGAATGTGCCCTTAAAAACCTCGACAGTAGACAGAATAATAGGTTGTACAGAAGAGGGACGGGATGAAACTGGTAAAACGCAGAAGTGTGTACAATGTCCGAAGTCAGTGCTGTGCTGAAAAAAATCAAATGTGAGGACTTTCCCACACATGGAATCATTCCTGTTATCTGCCTGCTATGGCAATGCCAATTGCTAAACTGGTCTATTTGTAAAAGAAATATGCTGAACACATACATAATTAGGCTCTCATGTGTAAAGTGTGCGTTGCCACATAGTCATACTTATTAATTTATTGTAGTGTCATGTTAACGGGAGTAAGGATGTAATGAAGTATAGAGTCTAATCTTGACATAAACACATGCGTGTCCCATGTGGGACAACCCAAAAATTGGGAATAGTATTCTTTTGGTCGCTCATGTCACCAATGTTTGTGGACTAAACGTTTGGGAGTTCTGAGGATACGTGGAGTCTGTCAATCGATTGGATGGGTCTATAGGAGTAGGGAGTGGCCAATGTGTAGTGGTATGGATACACCGCAAATCCAACTGGAGAATGGATGACTGCAGTGTTAGGGAGGCATTGGGGTGTGTGTTTGGTGAACCAGGAGCCATGGGTATATGGGTATATATGCAAATGAAGCAGCACAGCAATAGTGTATTGGTTAGAGCAACCACCTAACAAACAGACATTCCCGTACCGAATCCCACTGCATTACATACCATTTACCATTGGTAATCTGTACATGAACATATTGCGACATCTGTCCACTGTATAACCTGCAAAATATCAATTAAAAGTTAACTGGAGCGAAGTGTCAGTGTCATAATGAATAAGGCACTAGTAAGCAGGTTCAAGCATATATAAACACCAATACGCATGTGTAAGTGCGTTTGCGTGGGGTATGCATTGCTTTACAGACACACACATATATATATATATATATATATATATATATATATATATAAATAAATATATATACATATATGTGTGTGTGTATATATATATATATAGTTGCAGATATATACATATACGTATATATATATATATATATATAGGTTATAGGTTCATAGGTTAGTACTAAGCTAACTGCCCTTGTGAGCCATTTTAAGCCTAGCCAATTATCCCTTGTGAGACTCAAACCCTGCACCTTGTGTTTGTAAGGCAAACACCTTAACCATTAGTCCACCACCCTCCCCAAGGGATGTTTCTTTCATACACACTTACACACACACTTACCCCCCTTTACACACACTTGCCACCTGCTGGATTCAAACCCCTACCTAACTATGTTATGACACTAGAGACGGACACATTAGCACGGCGCGCTATTCGGATTACTAAGACCTATATATATATATATATATATATATATATATATTATAGTTGCAGACATATGCATCTACGTATATATATATATATATATATATATATATATATATATATATATATATATATACACACACATGTATATATATATATATATATATATATATATATATGTGTGTGTGTGTGTGTGCGTAGATATACATGGATATACAGCTATGACAGGAAACAGCACACAAGAATGACATATGTTCAAAGGCTATGCCAATGGAAGTGAGGAGCCCAAGCAAGAAACATGAAACACGTAGCATGACCTTCCTCCCCCCCCCCCAACCAGACACGGGAAACATACACACAAACAATGTAAAGAGTCCACTGCTCCCCAGACCACAGGCAGGATACAACCAGTGGGGGGGGGTACACAGTGCACCTGTGAATTCTAATCTTGGAACATAGACAGGAGCATCCCTTGCAGGACACCCCAAAAACTGGCAAGACCAAAAGAAGGTGATAGACCGAACATTCTGGCTGGGGTGTATACATACTCAGAATACAAGGGTGGGAAAGCCTGATGACCCATGGGCTGAGACAATTGTATGAAATGGGTTCCGTGAAGTGGAGAGTGGCCAGCGTGTAGTGGTGTGTCCAGGACAAACCAGGACCCAGAGTGAGGATGGATGCTGTTGAGGAGGTACTGGTGGGGGAACCACGGGTAGCTACTTATGGGTCTAGGTGTGTAGGTGTTGGCTGATGTGGGCCTATATGGACAGCCCTAAGGAATGTAAGTGAATGTGTTCATTGGGCAGAGGCATCGCCAAACGAGCAGCCACACCCACTACGAGTCCCACTGCAGCAAAGTGTAATCTATATGGCAAGGAACGGAATAACCAGATGTAGATGTATATATGTAGAGGTATGTGTGTGTATATCTACCCATAGCGACATAGAGATAAACCTCTCCCTCTCCGTAGCACAAATGTATACATACAGAGACAGAATACATATACATACCCACATATAGATATATACATATGCAGACACCCATAGACCCATATGTTGTTAGATATATATATATATATATATATATATATATATATATATATATATATATATAAATATATACATGTATGCATACATATACAGATATGTCTGTATATAGTAATGTATAAATATATATATATATATATATATATATATATATATATATATATATATATATATATATATATATATAAATAAAACTGTAAATATACACATGTATATAACTAGGATATAATACAGCAGTTACGAATTGCATATGTTCACAGTCCGTGCATATGGGGGTGAGGGGTCCAATAAACAAACGTGTAACACGTAGCATCAATCCCCCCCATCTAGTCCGGTGAGACATACAGACACACAATAAAAGTAAACACACCACTGCTTCCCAGACCACCGGCAGAATACTACCAGTGGGAGAGACCTGCCAGGTCTACTCTTGAAACAAAGACATCAATGCCCCTTGTGGGACACCCAAAAATTAATGATCATCGGAGTCAGTCCCAGTAATGATTCATCAAACCAGGCTGTAGATGTTCACGGACCAGTAGGTTGTGCAAGCCTGATAACCCATGGGTCAATGCAATGTACGACATGTGTCCCGACACACAGAGAGTGGGCAGTGTGTAATGGTGTGTTTATACCCCACCTGCACCCACAGTAAGGATAAGTGCTGTAGAGGAGGGGCAGGTGTGGGAACTATGGGTATGCAATTATGGGCCTTGGCGTGCAGGTGTTGGCTGGCGCAGTCGCATTAGGACCACCCCGGGGATGCAAGTAATATTCCGAAATGGGCATAGCTGACGCCCATACCTCTCAACCCCTAAGAGTAATTCCACTGGACAGGACATAAACCATTGGGGGAACAAATAGGGACCATTCCTCTGAACTGTCCCCGATTTCCAGGGACGTCCCTGATTTTGACTCAAATTCTAACTCTGTCCCACTTAATCCTTCCTAAAACTAGTGACTTTTGGAGGAAAGGTGGTGAATTACACATAATGAATAATGACAACAATTAAGAGTTATAAACATCATTTACCTCAGAAAATGTGTATGAATTCATACGTCCTGAGTCTGTCACTGTGTCAGGTTAATAGCACTAATAATTTAAATGTGTCCCTGATGTTATGATGTGTCCCTGATTCAGTTGATATTTGTCCCCAATTGTTTGAGAGGTCTGATAGGGACAGAAAACACATATTCCACTTACAACCTTAGAACAATGATAGAATATTAGGTATGCAGCAGCATGACTCGGCTGAAGGATGTGGGTTCCAAAACCCAATTACTTGTTTGTATTGAAGAGTGTCAGTTCCCATGTATTAGCCAGACAGGTGCAGATTGTAAGAGGAACAGACCAATAATATGAATCAAACTCTGTACAGGCCGCGGATTCTGTATAGTCAAACGGCATGCTTTTGCCTAATGGGCAGCCATTCCCGATACTGTAGGCATGTAATCTGATGTAATAGGCATCACAAGGTAATATCATAGTCCTCACTCCCACCCAGGGGTATGAGTGTCAGATGCAAACACTAAATGCAGTGGATTTGCAAGTGCAGGAGCAAGTGGGTGTTAAGCCTGTTTGGCCACCAGTATGCGAGTATTACACTGGTGAAGCAATGTAGTGGCTAACTGAGTGTAAGAAACTGTAACCTGAGGTTAGCATTGCTTAGCTCCATGCAAACCCACGCACAACTGCTCACAACTGCTTTAATGTGCCTTAATCACTTCATATCCAATTGCTTTGTTCTGCCCAACAACAAAATAAACGGCCGCTGCAAGGCTCGAAGCCAGGACCCTGCACACACAGCTAATGTGATTTACCACTAAGCCATGGCAGATATACAGACATCGGATGTTATCACAGACATATCATCCAGTGCAGTCATTCAACAGTATAGGAAATGTATTCCATCATATAGATGTATGTGTGTGTGTGTGTTTATGTCCAGATATAGATACATACATATATATAGATTTATCAGGAACATCCCATGTGACAACAAAGCATTACAAAGGAATGAAAAGGGAAACACCAGCAACGCCTGTATTATGTAGTGGTGTTGTCCTATGTAATATCAAGACTCCCTCAGACAGACATGTGTCATTCATACATGCAAACATTTGTACATTGGCCATATACATCACTCTGTGGATGTTATTTGCATTAACACAACAGTTCCTGTCCAGTCATTATGTGAGAACAGTAATCTTGCAAGGTGCCGTGTGCGACATCATTATCATGATAAAGGTAAATGGGGTAACCATAGAGGGACCGGTAGTGTTGTGTCTACAATGGCGTTGTCTGCATCACGTGTACCTGGAACATTTAGGAGTCATGTGCATACTAGGATTGTGTGCCTGAGAGACACGGGTGAGGACAACTGTAGTATGTTGTGATGCATATTAAAAGGGTTACATGTGTCCAGTAGACACATGTGTGAAATGGACAGCTATGTATGGAGCAAATGTTCTAGGAACCGATTGGCCTTTTGTTTCCGTAGGGTGAGAGTGGGATGTGGGGGAAGGAGAGTAGGTATGCTCTTGGAGGATAGCTAGGGTAGAATGACAGACAAGACTGCATACAGGGTCAGTATATGACACATGTGGGGGATACACCTCGGATGGGGAGGGGTGTTTGGCAGTCACAAGTCTATGAGCCCCCAGATGGAAACAGTGGGACGGAGGTCCCCAGCCATGGGCAGCCACCACTGCTCCAAAACAGCTGCAAAGGTGGCAGTGCTGGGGGCTATCTAGGAGGGGCAGCCTCACCCTGTAAATGTGACACTCTGCCCTCGAGCTGGCGTATCTGGCCTCAAAACCCCTTATTGAGCCCCCTACGCACCACATTCATGCCTGTACGACAGTGGACATGTTCCTGTCTGGACCTGCTCCCAGGGGGGACAAGCCCCATTCTCAGTGGTGGTACCACCAGAAGGTGGTGCAGAGCCAACAGAGGTGGAAGTCCAAGGCTGGGCCCCAGATGTGCTGGTGCCCGGATCCATGGCCAGCTGAAGTGGGACAGGAGGTACTGCCGGACCTCCAAACCCATACAGCCTATGGTGTTGCAGTTTAAACACATATATGGCTTAGTAACAGTCAACAGCATTCAGGATTACTTATAGCAGCATGCATAGATATGATCATCAACCCAGCACAACAGATGGTATACATTTGCAGAGGGAGCACAACACATGCATATATACTGCATGACATCTGTACAAAGTGTAGACTTGTGACTGCAGCTATGAACAGTGGCCCATTATTGGCATGTCACTGAGAACCCCAGACAGTGTCTGTCATACCACTGTTTCATGTGACATATGTCCAATCAGGGATGCTATGGCAGTAACTCATCACTATCACCTTGTACTGACTGCAGTCCTCACACTATGCTCCTGTAGTCCACAGATGTGTGTTCGGTGAGTAACACAGGAAATAATTGGTTCCACACACTGACCAGTCCACAGATGGCCCTACAGATGGGGGGCCCTCACAAACAGAGCACTGTTTTGTCAGTTTTAAAACATGCAGAATAGACATTACCACACACAACTTGTTAAACAGGCAGTAGTCTCAATGAAGCATAGCTACACTTACATGCTGTAGTCATGTCTGGCACATCACCCTCCTGTCTTTAGGCTATTTCCCACTGTGTATGTTTGTATGTTGTTTGGGGAACATCCAGATATCATCTGTGATGCCCTTTACCAAACAGCAGATCCAGGTACCACTCACAGCGCCTGTCATGGGCAAACACCAACATGATGTTCCTATATATTGTACTGTGTTTTTCATGTGATTGGCTATGGGGACATCATCACAGCTGTTCCACATGCAATCAGCTAGAGGAGGACTGCAATAGGTGCAGAGGCCATCACCTGATCATGACCATCACTTACAAAACACAAGCTGCTGCTGAGCAGGTGTACACCTCCACATCCACCAGAGAGTGCGTGGGAGGGACAGACAGAGGCAAAGTAAATCAGAGAAGGGCTTGGAGACTAAAACCTAAGCGTCGTCTGTCACACACCTACCAGTAGAGTTATTCAAACCCCTGACTGACTAGTCATTACTATTATGAGTGCATGCAGTTATTCCATGTGCCACAAAGCTGACATGTTGGTGTGCTGTTAGAACATATATGTGTGCTGGTGAGCGACATCTGCAACAGAGATATAGTAGACATACATTAGGTGTAGCACACATGGCTGTCCAGATGAACGGATGTCATTGTCAACACAACCACACTCTCTAATGGACTCACATTGACACTCTTTGCCAGGCCAACAAATACACTTCCAAACTACTTAGATTGCCATACTGCAGTAATGCACAGGTACAACATGCTCCACAGGGGATATGCGGAGGTTCTATGGGCTTGGGCATGTGAATGTGTTTGACATCTGTCGGTATGCCAATGGGAGTTATACTGGGAGTGACTGTGGTTGGGAGCATCATACCCCACATGCAGACACAAGGTGCCAGTACTGACATGCATGTGTTCATTGCTTCATGGGTGTGTAGTGGATGGCTGTGCAAGATGGCTGTACAAGGCTGGGTGAGGGGTAATCTTCTGCATCAGGCCACCTGACAATGGTATGCGTGGTACAGGGGTGTAGTGTCTACAATGTTCCACACAGATGGGTATTGTATGAACTGTCCGACATCCTGGTTACCATTGTTTATGGCCATAGTTTTGCAATGCATGCCATGTCTGTGTTTGATAGTCCTTGACATGGACATTGCCTGGGATGTGCATGTCCCACAATACAGAACAGTGACATGTACAGGTGTACCTGGTTTGGCTGGCACATGTTGTGTACACAGACTCTTATCCTCTGATATGCCAATACTGGCCTGGTGTGGCAGGACCTGCTTATAGTCAGCATGTTGACCCTGCACCTGCATTAATAGCATGATACAGGTATTCCCTGGTGACAGTGGCATTGGTCCGTACAGGGCACATGTGTGAGGCATTGCATTGCCTCTGTGGATCAGATTTGATGGCACCACATATGTTGCAGGCATCCAGTGGGGAACATAGTGAAGGCACATTGTCCGCAATTATGTGCCTATTGTACTGCTGTACAGGGTGCCATGCCCTCTGCAGCCCACTGCAATCACACCATGCCTACTATCTGTCATCCATGTGCAAGGTACTAGCAACATAGCGGGATATTCTAGGCAAGTGTGTTTGTGTATGACACATGGGTTCAGGACGTATTCCGGGTAATAGTAGGGTTGCATACTTTGTTCACCAGGCCTTTTGCCAGATGTAGGGGTATGGCTTGCCAACACAGCCCATCAGCTGACTGACATCTGTACTCCTCGTGAGGTGGACATTGTGACATATAAGATGGACACCATATAGGAAAACTACAAAATCCGCTTCCCAACATGTCCAGTGGTTAGACACTCACAACCACCTCCACACAGGCTCTGACAGTCAAACACACACACACACACACACACACACACACACACACACACACACACACACACACACACCTGCCATGTCTTGGAATAGAATCCCTACCTAATTAGTGCATCACACTACAGCATTACACAGTTACAGCACGTGCTGTGGAGATTACTGGGTTACAGCAGTCCCAGAGGTGTATGTCTAGGTGGGTGACATCAGCAGGATTGCCAAAGGTGGTCATGTGAATTGTAAAGAGTGTGCATACTCTAAAAGGCATTGTTACTTTCTCAGGCAGACAGACACACACACAAACACATGAACACACACACACACAGTTGGTCTCTCTTGGAATAGAACCCCTACCTAACTAGTTTATCACACTACAGCAATACGCAGTTAAAGCACACGCTACGGAGAACACTGGGTTACAGCAGTCCTAGAGGTGTATTCCTAGGTGGGTGACATCAGCAGGATTGCAAAAGGTGGTCATGTGAATTGGAAAGAGTGTGCATACTCTAAAAAGCATTGTCCTTGTCTCAGGCAGACAGAGACATACACAGTTGGCATCTCTTGGAATGGAATCTCTATCTAACTAGTTTATCACACTACAGCAATACGCAGTTACAGCACATGCTACAGAGAATACTGGGTTATTGCAGTCCTAGAGGTGTATTTCTAGGTGGGTGATAGCAGCAGGATTGCCAAAGGTGGTTATGTGAATCGTAAAGGGTGTGCATACTCTAAAAGCATTGTTTCTTTCACAGGCAGGCAGACACACGCAAACACAGTTGACCTGTCTGGGATTAGAACACCTACCAGAGTAGTTTAACACACTACAGCATTACGCAGTTACAGCACACACCATGGAGATTACTGGGTTACAGCAGTCCCAGAGGTGTATTGGTAGGTGGGTGACATCAGCAGGATTTCCAAAGAAGGGCATTCAAAGTGTACTGCGGGTTGTACATCTCTATTCCCTGTGTGTACCCGCTGCTTATTGTCACGGAAACACATTTACACCTGCTTACAACTGTCTTATGCAATCCTAATTGGCAGTATCAACAAGGCTTGTAGGTCTTGAACCCTGGACTATGCAGACTGAAGTCACTGGACGTACCACTAAGCCATGGGGGTTGTACATATGTTGCATGGAGTCTATAATGCACATCCTACTACAGGTATTCCACAGTACTGAAAACAAATGGGACAGTCACTTTGTGTACATATGTACAGTACCCTTGAATGTACTGTACTCTGTGAAACAACAAAGACAAGTCTACATCTGTACAACTGTCATAACTACATATATATATGTATATATATGTATATATATATATATATATATATATATATACACCTACAGGATGTATCCACACACACACACACACACACACACACACACACACACATATATATATATATATATATATATATATATATATATATGCATATACACAGACACAGCCATATACATATATATATATATATATATATATATATATATATATATATATATATATATATATATATATATATATGCATATATACACACATATATATATACATGTCTGAATGCCCTTTGTGACACAGAAGGGTTCCAAAGGAACTGACGTGTACACAAAACAGAGGCATCTCTTGTGTTATAACATTTAAATCATAAGCAGTTCACTAGAGAAGGGATGATTGTTGTGTATGTGGAGTTTGGGGTGGGGAATGATGGCTAATGTAATCTATCCTGGGGATTGTGGAGTTAGGGTGGAGGAATGATGGGTATGGACCTACACCCCAGCGACCACTTCTGTGTCACTGCTCGACAATGGGAAAGGAAAATAACATACCCAACTGTAGTCGTGCTTGACTGTGTATTCTTTACCATTCCTAACTATGTAATACTTTGTAGACACCGGTCACCACAGATGGCTACCATTGTGTGGTAAAAGACATTGCACATGTATGCCTGGCTACAGGGTAGTCACACACACAAACATGCACACACTTGTCAGTATTGTGCATACACGTCTTGCCTATGTAAAGGTAACTAGTACAGTGGTATGCAGTGGGGGTGTCTCTTTGAAATACAGCAAAACCCACTGTCATGACAGGATGCATACACAAATACACACACACAGCCATTTGCTGACACACACACTCAGCCATTTGCTGACATACACACTCAGGCATTTTCTGTCACACACACAAACACACGCACACATTTGCTAGTGGTGGGAGCAGAACTCCTGCCTATCTACAGATCACTATTACAGTACTATGAGACGCCCCACAGAGATTACACATTCCAAGGCAGTCAGACTGCCCGTCTACAATTGAGGACAGCAACAGAGAGCCTGACAGTCATGAAGTACATAGCTGTAGACCTGTGTGTTTAAAGTAGGTGTCCATTACAACCTGTATGCATAAACAAGACACATCATCTGCAGGTAGGCCTGAGAGGTATAGTTGTAGCACAACAGGAACCTGAACTGGAGTATGGCCATCTGTGGAATGGACAACTACTATCACTATACAGGGTTACAGTAGGCATGCTCATACACTTATAAGCACAGGGCCATTTGGGATGCACTATGACTGCAACTACACAAGGTTATACTGGGCATTCTCATACACTTAGTAACAAAGGGCTTGTTGGATGCACTGACTCAAATTAAACAAGGTGGCAGTGGGTACACTCATACACTTAGTAGCACAGGGCTGTTTGGGATGCACTGAGATTCTTAACACTGAAGGCCACAGTGTAAATGCTCAAACACTTACATGTACAGAACATGTTGTACTGGACTCCTATTGTAAACACACAGGTTTACAGCTAGGTACATCTTACCTGTCAGTATATATGCACATCATACTGGTTTACTACCTGATACCTGTATGTGGCCTGTAAATTATATATCTGTGTCTGTGCTCTGTGATACACATGCATACATGTATATGAGTGTTACGTATACACATTCATGTATGTGTGGATGTGACAGACAATAGGTTATCTGGGTCGAATAGGCGGATGCTACATACAGCATGTGTCACACACCTTGCTGCTCTGAAAGGCATACATTGATAGCAGGTTGTGGACAGTAGCATTATATGTGGAACAGTGGCATGTGCAAGCATAATGTGTGAGCCACCTTGTGTAATGGTACTGAGGTGCAGGTGTCAAGATTACCTCTCTTGGCTGTGTTAGTAGTTGTCATTATTAGCTATCTTAGACTGCTACCCTAAGTATATCTCACATTGGTCATATACAAAAGTTCTGCTGCTGTCCATCACCTTACATGAGGCATTTGCTACCAAGCACATTAATGCCATGAGCAGTGATATCATGGTATGGGTGGCAACTGCTAGACCAAAACAATGAGCCAATGTCCTGCTTTTATTATGAGGTTGTCCAGTGTCTGTCATTCTGGGCTGTCATGACCGAACAATGAGCCTTCAACACAAAGCACATGCATCCATGTTACACGTGTGTGTGTGGATAATACCTAGGTTGCATTTACCCATATAGCTACATTCCAAGGCAAATGTCCTACACACAGAAGTAACACCCTGACACCTACATGACAATTGCATTGGATGCTTATGCTAACCAGTGCTAGATGTGTGGCTTTAGTAATCCATTTGCTCAATGTAGAACCTACAATGGGGAATACTGACATCTGTGCAGTGAGGACCACCTGGCTGAAGGTTCTGTAGTGCACAATTGCACTACCACCATATAACTCAGATCCAGACATGTGGGCCATAACAGTGGTATGGACCATTCCAGGTGGTGGTCTACACATATTCATAAAGGCAACTCACATGTAAAGACCACTACTCCGACATAATGCATCACAGATGAGTCAGGTACAGGTGACAGTGGCAAATGCTGGATTCTAGATTGTATCCTCATATACATCCACAACCTTGTTCCCAGACTACCAACACACATCCAGATGTGGTATGACATAGTATGGTAGACCACCAGATAACCCTCGATTGGTGGACTGTACCTAGGCCTACATCAACTGTGCAAAGTACCCATGTACAGACACAGCTGCATAATGTGTTATGCAATGCAATAATACCACTGTTTGTAACCAGCTTAGTTGTACACATACCAGGGTTCCTCGGATGTTGTCAGCATTAACACGGTCGACTGTTGCTGTAAACCAGTAAACAACACCCTCATGGTTGGATATGACCTAACCGTACCTGCCCTGGATATGTACATCCCACACTCATACAACATAAATTACATTACCATAGCTTTCATTTTCCTTTCTACATACAGGTGGCTACAGTCATTACACACATGCACATGGCAGACAGCATGCCAACAGTACATAAGTTTCAATATCTATGTTGACAGAGGTAATATCCCCTTTCTACTGGTCACCCATGACACCTATCATATCATTCAACACCCCATGTGGCATGTATGTCTTAAGACATGTCCACCTAATGCAATGCCTACAAACATACCCAAATAACAGGACCATAGGACCTACACAAGGCCTGTATTGACAGACTCAGGGAAATCCAGCTCTGCTCTGTATGTTCCTGAGTAGTTACAGGTGATATGTTGATGACATGTACAGCCATGTGTGGCCACAGCTCCTACATATACCCCATGTCAACAATTGCAAGCCATGCATGCTGTGTGCTGTCTGGACATTAGCCTTAGTACCACAATAGCCAGTACATGCTGGGGTGAGATGTTTACAAGCCACAGACATTGCACATGCTTGAATGAGTGTACTGCCAAGCTCTAACAGAGCACATTGCTGGCACTCTTTCAGTACACATGAGGTATGTGTGGCAAATATGATGTGCTCACTGTTTACCATTACAATGCCCTGGCTTTACCATGGCACTTTCAAATAACAGTTTGTAGGAGCATGACATGGAATAATGCTGTGTGTGTCATGCTGATATGTGCTGTTGTAATATATGTACACTTGGCTACTCGGTGAAAGTGGTGGTGTCCTACCAGTACATGAATACAACATCCATTATGGTGTAATGTTTGGCTATGTTTCACACATGGCGTGGGGAAAGTGTGGAATGTATCCTCTTGACCTGCTAGTGCACATACTGATGTAGACCGCATATGTGTACATGTATTGATGTTTGTGTAGATTCCATGTGTGTGCAGTGTCTGATGTCTGAAGGTGACTGTTGTCTTAGTACATCATGCTGTTGCAATACAGCCTCAATATTGCCAACTGTATATGGTGATATGCTCTAAGTACAGTAAGCTGTACATGAGGTATGGACAGATGTTTGGACATGACTACTAAGTGGTGGGGCTTCTTTGCAGATGAATGATTACTGAGGACAGCTCACTGGTGTGTTATAACCAGTCCTACAATAATCTGTGTACCTGCCAAGGTCAGGTTTTGTTAATTGAAGTGGAAGACAGACAATGAAGAATGCTGTAAGGGTGACACTGAAGGCAAACCTCATGACACCTGTAATAGCAATACCTCCCCTGTGCATATATTGTGCATATATCAGCACAGTTGTCAAAGGAAAGAGTCAGTAAGCATTGTGCTGGATGCGATAGTGCTGTACTTCTGTAGTACCTATCATGAGATAGGCAGGTGTTTGATTCACAGTACTGGCACATGTGGGTGTGTGTGTCCATATATGTCACGTATGGTTGGGAATACATCCCACATGTTATCACTCTCCTGAACACTGTTGTTGACACCAGTACAGAGTGAAGTGTAGAAAGAAAGTCATAGGCAGGTGGTTAAACCTCACACATGTAAAGTGTCTGTATGTGTGTGACATAGGTGTATATCTTTGTGAATGCCAATGTGTGTGTGTGTGTGTGTGTGTGTGTGTGTGTGTGTGTGTGTGTGTGTGTGTGTGTGTGTGTGTGTGTGTGTGGCTGTCCATGTGTATGGCTGTCCGGTTCCTGGAGTGAGGCTGTATTTTACCATAGTAAAATGCTAATGTCCCTCCCCCCATCCACTCAATGCAATCTAGCATCCATGTTGATATCATCAATTGTAGATGGGCATACTAACCGCCTGTTAACATGTACACACTGGGGTGTGACCTGTTGTTACATAGCCTACTGATGGACCCCCCCCCCTCCCACATACACTCACTGCACTGTAGTATCTCTGTCGATGTCCTCAATCTTAGGCCATTCCAACTATCTGTACATGTGTAATCTCTGTGGTGCATCTTGTAATTGCGTTGTACTATAATGATGATAGGCAGGGGTTCTCATCTGAACACTGGCAAAGGTGTGTGTGTGTCAGAGTGTGTGTTACTGTGTCCGTGAATCCCTGAGTGTGTGGGTGTGTCTGTATTTGCATGCTTTCATGGCAGTGGGTATTACTGCTTCCCAATGAGAAGCCACTATTTCCACTCGCATTACCCTTGTCATCTGGCATACCACTCTTTTACCCACTCCACGCTCCAGGTAACTATACCTGTGATGTCACCCACTATGTGGATGTGATGGCTCTGAACACAGTAGCTTATTACACAGCTATCATGCTCTTGGATCATTAGAACAGTAAACATAATTGAAACATGGGAGAATATAACTGTGATGTGGAAGCTATAAAGTGCATGCAGGTATTGTCATACTGACCTGTGGGTAGTCAACATGTACATAAGGGACACCTGCAAACGCCGACATCGCTCGGCACATGCAACTACACCTGAAAGAGGAAGGCAGAACGTCAAGATCAACATGCTGTTAGTGTTGTAACACATGATGCATACTGTCAAACATACAAAATGCATTCTAAAACTGCAATACATGGTATGTCTGCTGCCTGTCAACACTACTCAACAATATTAATCTACAATTTTCTACCTAGTATGTTCACCCTGTGCATTAGACCATATGAACATGTCCCTACATCGATGGTGTGGATGACAGAATTGCGGCACAGGCATCATCATATGCACAGGGTGATAATATTTGCCAGAGGCCTAGGCTGTGGCATTGGATGACATCATGTGTGTGTGTTAGGGCCTGTGATATAATTGGGTGTGTGTGTATGTTATGTGTGTGTGTGTTGAGGTGCCCTACATTTGTTTCCAGTGTGTGTGTATGCATGCACACAGGTCGGGCATGTGGCTGGCCTACACAGGGATATTATTGACAGCTGCAGACTGTACAAGGCAGGTTTCACAGTTCACGGTGTCCGGCCATGGCCACATGACCTGCGCTTGCCAGGGGTTGCATGGGCAGTACCAGGCAGAGGTCCAAATTGGGTATCATCTGATGACACATGTCCACTAGAATCGTGTCCCTGTTGGGACCATCCTGGACCATGTGCACATGGCTTGCTGTGTCCTGGTGTGGAGTGCACAGCACTAGCTGCACTGCTGCTGCTAATGCCACTATGGGAGCAGGTATGTAGTAGTAGCATGTTCATGTAGACCTTCAACAGGTGATGTAGCTGACCTACGTCCACATGCCCTATGCCTCACTCCCACCAGATGTTCCAGCACAGACATTCCACGCTCGAGGATTGACATGCCACGGTCAAGGACTCCCACCATGTCACCCAATTGTCTATCCAAAACATCTGCAAGATGATGGTGAGCATTTGCAAGTGCCTGGATGTTGTCAGTTAATGAATGGACAGCAGCCCTCTGAAGCTTCAGACCTTCTCTGTTGTGCCATTCAGCACATGCCTGTGCCTTCATTACAGCCCAAAACATGCATCTGGTGACTCCAGCCGATGTGCTTTGTCTCGCAGGGGCATGCTGGCCAGTGGTCCTCCTACGAGCAGCGCTGGACACATGCCTGTGTGGGAAATCACCAGTCTGTTGACTGGGATCATGGTGTGCAGGCACACCTTCCATAGTCACCACACTTCCCTGTTCCATGCTACCACCCACCAACTTTTCTTTCTCTATGGCCGGTGGTGATGGGGTATGTGCAGAGAGGGAAACTGTGTGCAAGGATGAGGGGGAGACAGGTGGAATGGCAACCAATGACACAGATTCATCCCCTGACAACCCTGCCTGTGCCTCAATCATACTATCTTCATCACTGCTAGAGTCTGTGGGGACACTAACGTCAGGTGGACAGCAGGAGGGCAACACACCTACATCAACACCTGTGAGGGAAAGACAAGAACTGTACATTACAAGTTATACCAGACACACACAGGCAGACAGATGGAGGCACACACAGACAGACAGAGACACACACAGACACAGACACAGACAGACAGTCACACACAGAGACACACAGACACACACACACAGACACAGACACACACACGCACACCAACAGAGACACACACACACACATGCACACACACACAAACACAGACACACAGGCACACACACACACACACACACACACACACACACACACACACACACACACACACACACACACACACACACACACAGACACACACGCTACATGCAGGTGATATGGCAGATGACATTCAGCTTAGACAATTATAGTTTCAGCTTAGGCAATTATAGTGGTAGTTATCATACATCCCTGGGTTGCACACAACAGCATGCATGTATTATAGCAGACAGCATGCACCTTACACAATTATAGTGGTGGTTAACATACATACCTGTATTGCACCATTTGTGTTAGTAGCCTATGTCCCATACCTGCAACACAATGCATGCCCTTTGCACCATTGCACCACACTGCCATGGTGTGTGCAACATACACCACATGTTAACAGTCCATTGCTGACCTTTGTACATCTGCCACTGATGCTTTGTGTTGGCCACCACCCCTATAAGTGAGGACATGAGCAGTAGGGTATATCGACTGCATACTATGTTTGCCTGAGCCCTAGCTTGCATATCTTCCCCAAAGCATTGCATGACTGTTCAACATTATTCTGCCTACCCCTGAGCTGAGTGTAGACATTGTGCATGTGGCTGTACACAAATGTTTGACATGGCTGTTCCTACTTTGCAATGGTGCCATAGACCAGCACAGGTTTACAGTACACCAGCCTGCTGTGTGGCGTATGACCTTGCCAATCACATGTAGTTTGACATGTCTTCTGCTGATGTGTTGAATGACATACATACATGTGTAACACAATGGTGTCCTTTCCAATCTACAGTATGGTAATGGTGTCCCAATGCAGGGACGTGTTATACTAACATGAGCCTTCAGCTGATGCAATGTTGTCTGTCCACCGTACAAATATGCAGGGACATGCTGCACATTGAGCTGATTGTGCATAGCATTGCAGGGCATCATGTGGCTTAACAATTGCTATACAGTGTGAGCTACTGACACAGTTCATAGCCATGACTATGTTCACATACAATACATATCTAATGTGGAATGTAACCAATGTCACTGAGGTGTATACACAATAAAACCTAATGTGGAATGTGTGACACAGGTCACAGAAAGGTATACGGATGAGACCCCTGCACATCTGCAACCATATTACTGATACCTGGCAACTTTACCCACACAAGGCTAACTTACAAGTACTCTATGTCCCACACGCCATCTGTGTACCTTACACACATGAGGAGCAGGCATGACAGTGATGTCTGACACCAGCAAGGTGAATGTAGTGTATCTGTGGCTTGATGTGGATGTATGTGTATGTTCTGCAACACATGTATGTATTTGGATACTGTATAGGTTAATGCTTCCATGTCGTGACACACTCAAGATGTTCAAGACATGTTATGTGGTGGTTTCATGTTATGCCTACACAAGCTGTGCACAGGCCTGTATGACGTTTAGTGTTTCACATCTGCAATATCACCATTACACAAAGGCCATAGTTGTATAGTGTCAAGCCAATATACAACAGGGTGTACACACATGTACATCACTTCTACTGTGTGTGTTGCTTCATGTCTCTGGCCATCCTCCATGGCCATGTGTACACATGTTCAGTTCAATGGTTGTGATGGCCATCTTATTTCACGTGTCAGTGTTATCCCATATGACATACACCCACAGATGTCATATGCCCAACTGAGGACAGGGTTATGCAAAGGGTGGTATGTATGGAATGTGAGACATGTTTTGCAGGATAGTTGAGCAGTGTTGCAGTCAGCCCACTATATGTCATTGACATGTCTGATAACACATGACATTGTGTGACATTCATAGCAAGGGTGTACTCCACAAGGGTATATTCTGTGGGCCAGTCATACTCCAGCTCCAACACATTTAGAGTGTGTGCACACATATGCTCTCTGTACAGTGCTGTTAATATTCCCATCATGTGTAATTCTGATATGTAGTACTTGTCCCTACATTGGAACACACCTCCACCATTGTCTACATTGTTGTCCACACATCTGGCAATGACAGTTTGGAAGGTTTAGTGTAGGTGTTTCATATAGTCTTAAATTGTTTCACATAGGTAAACAGTGTGATGCATTGCAGGTCTGACCAATGTCCATTGACACCTATATATATTATGTGTATGTGTATTATGGCAGATAGCATGCAATTAATATGTTCTGTGCATTATCAAGCCTAGTAAGTAATAACAATCTCACCTGACACAGGTTGATGTCGCTGCAAAACACCAGAGGTACCTAAACAGGAGTGTCACAGCAGTAAGATCATTATCCACACCTGTGTGATAGCTACAGGGTGCAATGTCCATGTTAGCACATAAGCCAGTGCAATACACTATACTATGGAATATGCACATCTGTGCATACATAGAGTAGCAGACTATACTATGTGGAATGTGTGCATACATGCCTTGCATATGATGTTACATTGCATATTGTACCGTAACACATGTAACTATGTGATATATAGTTGTGTTTTATGTACAGCAGTGACTTAACAGGCAACTCCAGGCTCAGAGGTTGAGAGACACCTACCTCCACAATACCAGCTAAAGCTTGTGGATGTAGATCTGCAGGTGTCCCCAGGTTGGCCAGTAGCTCCTCGGTACGTGTGAGTGGGGGCTGGGTGAGTGGCCCCACAGCTGTTGCACCTTGTTCCCTGGCAATTGCATTAGCACGTTGTTTCGCCCATCTTATCAGGTCAGTGCAGTGTCGGCACACCTGCTGATAGGTGCAAGTGTGACCGCCAACATCATTTACCCTCCTGCAGAGTTCCTCCCACAGGGCATCCCACTGCTGTGCATCCTGTGGCACATGGCTGAAGAGTGTTGTGTGGTTGTCGAGGAGGTATGAGACGAGGACCTCATCCTCCAAGCAGCTGTACACCAGCAGTCTGCTACGTGGCATACCTGGAAGATATAATGATGGAGACAGGTCACAGTAACTCACAGAGAAGTACAGCAGTACAGCTGAACATACATGTGTATCACATTTATTAAGATTACAAATACGTCTTTGTAAATCTACATGACACTAACACCACTGACATGTATAAGTCACACACATTTCACACATACTGGTGATGTGATGTTATTGCCATATATGTGTGTGTGTCATGTGATGACATTGCTCATACACCATGTGGATGTTGTCTTGACGTGGGCATGTCTGTTTGCCTGTAATGGTGTCTTTACCTATCAGCACTTGCCTGGATGTGTTCACATTAATGCAATCGACCTTAATGCTGTGTATATGTCAGATATATAGTCATTCATAGCCATTAGGGACATGACCTGTGACCCTGCAGACTTGCAAGCATGTATGTGTTTTGCCATAAACATCTACATGGCACTGTACAGCTGTGTAGCATCCTGCCATGTATTGCCTGTGTTGCACATGTGTAACACATGGGACAATAGTTAGCCTGATGGTATTTGCCGGGTTGGATATCAACTATAGCATGTATGGTCATGATGATCTAGTAGGCTATATGCCCTGGGCCATTTATGAGCCTAGGTAGACAGGTTACCCAGCTGTAGGCAACAGACAGGTAAGTTTCAGTGGCCAGTTCAAGCAGTGCCACAGAAATGATACACATGGTTACTGATATATTTGGCATGCGGTCATCACACCATGTCACAGAGAGGGGCGATGTGCAGCTTCGCTGGACAGGGATGTATAGTATGGCAAGAGTATGTTAAGTATATGGGACAGGGATCTATCAGGCATGTTTTGATCCTTGTACTAGAAAGGTGGATGTCTATGACGTATGTGTTTATTTGGGATCAGGATGTGTTAAGTGTAGCATGTCCAACACCTCTGGGTTGGACATGGCATTATTCAGGGTAGACTGCATGCTACATAGTGCAGCTAGGGATTGGGAAGGGCAGTGTAGGCCATCTACACATGGGCAATAACCCATAAAGGAAATATGTGATCTATTATGGGTCACATGGGTGTTGAGTATGGCTGAGCAGTTACCTCTATATTCCTGGATGGCACCCTGTCATGATTAGGGGTGCCACATATGACTACTTGTCTTTTGTGGTGATATAACTATCAAAGGGAAGTACTATCCAGCTGCATCCCATGCACATAGTTGCCATTATGTTGACCACTGTGTAGGTGGTAGTTAATGGGTACAGGGTTTGTAACAAAGGGGAAGACAATGCAATGCTTAGCTGTCAGATTGTGGCCATACATCACACACCACACATCTGACACACTAAGACATTTCTGTATGTTGAACGCAGTACACATTGAGTAAACTATTGCTCCTAGTTCATAGTCATTTGCAAGCATCAATAGGCTAATGCCTTTTGTGTTAGTCTGTGTGGTATAGATAACAAAGAGGGGGAGTACCAGGAATGACCCCTGTATTACTGTGGCTGGCACTGGTTTGATGTGCGTGTATTAGTCAGGCACCTTCTGTAGTGTTGGTTCTGCTAGCAGTCCAGTTGCCAACCACTCCTGTGACATAGGAATATACATCTAGTTTACTGAGTGTAGCTGAAACACAGTATGGGTGATGGTGTCCTACGACCTGGCAAGGTCATGATATGCAGTGTGAATCAACCCTACTGTCATCTACATCTGTACCAAGTACATCAATTACATTGACCACGGTTCATGGCCGTACAGACTAGACTCAGCAGGGTAGTTGTGCACTATGTCCCATTATCAATGTTGTCTCCCCCTTTGTGGGGTGTGATAACTGTTGCTGTGCACCATTCGGTGTGTACACAGCCTGACATGGAGCTATGATTGAACATGATGTGTATGTGGATAGCTGAATGTTCTTACATTTGTGTAGGATACACCCTGGGATGTTGACAGGTCCCATGAAAGCTGTATGTATGGCTTTAGAGAGTGCATCTTGTACCTGCAAGTCATTAGTACAGGGGCCTTGTGGTGTACATGGATATATTACTAAGTGTACCTGTTGGGGGTGGGGGGGTGGGAGTGGGTTTAGGTTCTCTGAGAAACTATCTGGATGAACAGGTGCTATTTCTGTAGGTGCAGTACTTCCCATGCCATAGTGCTGTGCAGCACGGCAGGTCTTGTCGTTGCCATTACGATTAATGACACGCTATAGAATGCTATGTGCTTGGCCTCATAATATGTGGCTGATTAGTTTCACAGTAGCTTTGAGTGGTTTTATATGGTGTATCTGCATCTTACTGAGGTTGACCAGGGATCACCTACACTCATGTGTGTTCACTCTTCAACAGTTACTACCTTCTGTGGTACAGTTTAAAGCATGGTACCATTTTGCCTACTTGTTTGTGTTGGGTTGAATCCTGGTTTTGTTTCAATGGCACAATCACTGCACATATGTGACTGCTTAAGGTTCATTTGTGTAGGATTCAGCATTTGCACATGCATTGCCCATCTTCATGGGTGCCATGGCACTCACCACTCTGCTCTTAGGAAACATAACACTGGCATTGGAGACTAACTATGTGTAGCATACTGTTAGCCCTGTTTGTGTGACTACTGTGATCCAGGTCAGTGGGGTTGATGGAATCCAACATGCATTGAGCGCAGGTGTTGGTACATGAGGAGCCTCCCCATTTCATAATGGAATAGTTGAGAGTAGCCATTATTATGGTTCTGTCTCAGACCTATTCTTCCCCATTACAGCACATTATGACAGTTGGGAAGTCCGTGGCCTGGTGGGTGATCTGTCTCAAGGTGCTTTTTGAATTCCACTTTGGCACAAAGGTAGTTGCTCAGCATAATGCATCTGATGTTATGGAAGTGCAATTAGCGTGGGGATGTACATATCATTCAGGAATATGGACACACCTGCATCCTGTGTGTTCCAATAAAGGATAATGGGCAAGAAGTGAGGTATGCGGTATAACATGTTCATGCAGGTGTGCTCTCCGGAGCATTGAAACATGTCTCAGCCACTGCACAGATATGTTCTCCATGTTAGGGATCGACATATGTGTGTCCGTATAGTGTTTCTGACATGTATCATTGTGTAGCGAGACCTGCAGTTTATTGCTTATCTGTCCCTGTAACAGCAGTGGACCCTCACTTGAACCATGCATGATGAAGGCACTATAGGGGAAGCATGAGCCCTAGGTAGTATCCAGATTCCCAGGGGTGACAGGTGCAGGCCCTGTCTGGCAAAGCATCATGGTCTGTCAACCATGTTATCCCAGGACGACAGATACTGGATACCCTGTGACATGCACTACTACACTAGACAATTGTGGAATACAATATTTTGTCCCTGTACTGCAGTATCATTCTGGCCAATGGCAGAATGCTACCCAGGCCTTGGGACATACCTGCATGGGCTACAAGACCTGACAGTTCCTACATGTGTTTCCATGCAGTCCAGGCTACTGCATCACAGGTCCTGCACAACAACATAGAACATGCCAGAGCCATGTGTATAGTTCAAAAGGTGGTCTGAGTGTATGAGTATGTGGCTAACCATGGCAGACAGGCAGCTGACAGTATGTATGCCCTTGTATAGGTTGGTGTGTAACATAGTGCTAGAGTTTTCATTCACAAATGAGTACTGTTGGGCATGTTTCCAGTCATGTGTTCAGAGGTGTGGCACAATTATTCAAACTATGTCATACAGTTTGTGTATTTTGGTGTCTGTCTCTTCCTGCTTTGGGGGTCACTTGTTTGGCTAGATACTTAGACGCATCTGTGAATATGTGTGATTTCTGGTAGTGTATGTGGGTGTCCTTACTGTGTTCTGGTAAGGGTATGTGTTGGTGGTATTGATGAGCTGCATGTCTTAACCTACACCTCATGACTGTCCAGTCCAGTCATGGCTGTAGACTAGGCTGCCTTCCAGCTTACCCCTGTAGCTGCATCCCAAACAATGTGTGGGGCATGGTGTAAGGTGGGTCTGGCAGTGTACATGGCATATAGATTACATTCCCCCAGGATGGCCACGTACACAAAGCTGACATTAGGAAACACCAGTAGATGACTAGTGGACATGCCTGTATGAGCATTCAGTACTACAAGTACCAAGTACTGTATTTAGTTTATGCATTGCCTATGAAGATGTTTTAGACAGTGATGCTCACATGTAAATATTTGTGTTATGGACGTGACAACACTGGCTATTACGGAAACATTGTAGCTACCTTTAGCAGCAATCCTCCTCTGAGGAGCACATCCCATCCTGTTAGTTGATTACAGATGATGCAAGTGTCTACAGGTCTGTTTCCTTCTCTGGGTATATACTCACATATCCACTAGGACCATGAGATCTGTTGGACACAGACACCTACTCTCCAAACAGAGTCATGTATCAATAGACTCTGATGCCACTATCAACATGATCAGGATATAATCAGATAGTGTGAGCCATCACCTATGATGCGACTGTTACACATGGGCAGCTGTCTCCTACATCTTACACTCCTACTGCAGATGTTACATTGGAGTTAAAGATGATATGCAACCTGTTTCATTACCAGTGCTGTGCACTACTTTACATACAGTATGTGCAGGCAGCTGTTAGGTTGGCAATGAGAGGTTGGGCTACACAAACCTGGTAGTTCAACCAGTGTGTCTGTACTCTCAATATCCACTCTATGTAGGTGTGCACATAGCCATTTGGCCCAGCCCTGTAACAAGGGTCACTACACATTTGCATAACATGTACACATGCACAGCTGTTATTGCTTGGAAATGATAGTAGAGAGGTGGATATTACATGTGTTATGTGCATGGATAGATACCTGGCTCTTCCAATTATCTTTACTATCATGCTGCTAACCTGTCAGATGAATATTAATGCTATGTATCCTGTCACTGAGTATTGTAATTGCCAATAGACATAACTACTCTTTGCATAACATAACAGAACTGCTATGTAGAATAGAATACAGATTTGCCTAGAATACTGTACATTACAAAGTGATTGGCACAATATCCCACAATGCACACCATATTTGCATGGTAAGCCCACCTTTAACATGTTCACCTTACTTATACACCCATATATATGTCGACTGTTACAATCCATCGACATATACTATCTCCTGTTATAGCACATACTTGTTGGACCAATCCTGACAGTGGCTGGAAGTGAAATGGTGGGTTCCAAGCCCATATCATCCCTTGTGGTGTATGTGGAGTGTGCCATGTGACCTGCCATTTGACCTACAGCAGTACATACATAAAATACTACAAGCATTACTACTGATCAACAATACATCGCTACAAGATAGCTATTTTCACTATATGCATTGATTACACTGTAATTCTTACAGTACAGGTACTACATACACAGACATACTACATGTTATGTCTTAGTAATCGGAGGTGTTATTAACTAGTGTAATACTCATTTTTGGTTCGTCTTTCAGTGTTTTGTACTGTCCTACAGGTAGATACAGATGGTCTGAATGTGTGACAAGGCAACCTTTTATAGTTACAGATCAGTAACATGTGCTATCCCGATTACCAGTTGGTGTTATTAAGTAGCTAATTACATGCACATCAGCTGCACTGCTACTGCCTTAGCCAATACCATGGCTACAGTGGAGTATAACTGAGTACTCCACTTGGGCATTGTCCCTTTGCCTTAATTGTGAGGAAGACAGCATGGAAGTTTTGTTTGGAATCTATTGCAACAGCTGTTTGGAGACAAACAGTAATATATTATGTGTAATGCCTAGAGGATTTGGTCTAAATGTGAGTACTGCTGTTATATTTCTGAACATTGCTACTTGTGCAGGGTTTGTCTGTACCTAATACTTCTGCATATGTTTCAGTCTGGCCAGGCTGTTTGACCAGCTCAAGGCTGCATAGCTATGCATATAATGTTAGGGAGTTTACAGTGTGCTTACCAGACATATTTAGTTTGGTGTTACTGTCTATCATACTGCGCTAATAATCAGTGCTTGGTAAAACATCCTGGTGTACGAACCTTTTAACCATCTGAAATGGGATTAGTTCATACTAACCCTGTTACATCAACAGCTGTTCATTGGTATCTATGTCTATGCCCGGGTATGTTAAAGTTTCAGCAGATGTACAGTAGTTGTATAATTGGTTATGGTATGACAGTATATATTGATGTAATTATTTTGGTTGTAGGGTAGATGTTGGTGGGTGTACATAGCACATGCAGGTGTGTAGGAACCCCTTTTATACAACATCTATATGTGTGTGGGTGTTCTTTCCCTATGTGAACACCTATCCCTTAGTGGACTAATACTATGGTAATTGCAGGCTGTTTCATTAAGGCACTATTAAATGCTTTCTGAATAGCATGCAGGTACTGTTAGTCCTTGAATCCATTTGGCAATACATCAGAATGTAATAAAGTTTTGCAAAAAGAAAGCTGTCTGTGTAATTCTGTCATGGATATTTGCAGTCATTATAGTTGTGTTGGTGACTGTCTCCATAGAACATATTCGTAATAGTGTATTGGCATATACTCTTCATATGTTATGTTCATATTGTTTGGGGGGGGGGCGGAATGTGTGATTGCTATGGTCCATGTTATACTCAGATATGACCACTTCGGATGCTGTCTACAGACATGCATGTATATATATACATATATATATATATATATATATATATATATATATATATATATATATATATATATATATATACACACACACACACACACACACATATATATATATATATATATATATATATATATGTATGTATATATATATATATATATATATATATATATATATGTATATGCATATAGATATATACATTATTGCATACGTTATCTGTACCTCCATAGATGTGTAGATGTTTTTAACCTATCTATATATCTACATATATATGTAGACCTGTATATATCAACATGTCTCTATGTATCTCTCTCTCTGTCCCTCTCTAGATATATATATATATATATATATATATATATATATATATATATATATGAGCATACACCTTTAATTGGGTACATGACGGGTTGTCCTATTTCAACACATTCCTCCCTTTTGTGTTGTAACCTGTCTGCATACACAAGTGGGATAGGTATGTCCCATGTAGCTTAGTGTTAGGTTACTCTGAGGATGGAGTACATGGTTGTGGGTTCTACTCTTGAAGGTGTTATTATTTTACCTCTCAGAGTAGGCACTGGTAGGGAAAGTGTGAATAACGCACATTTATGCAGTTGTGAGCAGGTTTGCCTGTGGTCTGCACGGCATTAAGCAAAGGTCAAACATGTGAAGCGCTTCTCCGTTTACTGTGTTTCAGTGCTGCTTACAGTCGCGCAAACATGTGGAAACCCGCTTACAACTGCTTACAAGTGCTTTAATCCACCTGCATCCAAAAGCCCTTATTCTGGCCCTCAAAATAACCTAACAGCCCTTGCAGGTCTTGAACCCAGGACCATGAACACCACAGTCACTGACTTTACCACTAAGGCATCTAAGATATGTACGAATGTTATGGTGTTTAGAATATACATCGTACTACAGACAATCCTCACTACTGAAAACAAATGTGACAGTCATTTGGTGTATATATGTCTGATACATGTTAATGTTCATATGTTTGAGAAATTAGGTGTTGCAATGTGACATGACAGGGTGTATTATGAATAAGAAAGGTTCTTGCTTTGTGTCCTTTTTATATTGTCCCCATACTCCATGTATGCCCCTCCAGTTCACTTATTGGACATCCGACCCAGGCACTCCTTGATGCATGATTGCATTACCCATCATTCCTCCCCACCTCAATCTTCACATACACAACAACCACCCCTTCTATGGTGAATTAGGTTAATATTAATTGTTATAATACCAGAGCTGCATGTGTTTTGTGTACACTCCAATTCCTTTGGAGTGCTTCTGTGTCACAAAGTGTGTTCATAGATGTTTATATATATTGCTATTGATGTAACTGTATAATATATATATATATATATATATATATATATATATATATATATATATATATATATATATATATATACACACACACACATATATATATATATATATATATATATATATATATAAATAAATAAATATATATATATATATATATATATATATATATATATATATATATATATATGCAGACATCAATGACATATATATATATATATATTTTTTTTTTTGTATTAGTTTGTAACAGTAATACATATGTAGACTGGAATGTATTGGTTTACAAACTACAGTACATTACAATGTATTGTACACATGTACACAAAGTGATTGTCCCATTTGTGATCATTACAGTGAAATGTATATGGTATAAGGTGTAGTCTCAAGACCATGAAACATGTACACCTTGGATGGCTTAGTGGTAAGTCCCATGACTATAGTGAGCATGGTCCAGGGTTCGACACCTGCGATGCTTTACAAATTCTTTTTACTGCAGAATAAGACTCATTTAAGCAGTTGTAAGTATGTTTAAAAGTGTTTTTGTGACATTATAGCAGTGGTTAAACACAGTTAAACAAACTTTGTAACATATAACCTGTGCGCACAAACACAGCTACATCCGCTAACTACTCCGGATATATACATGTCAGTGATGTAAAATCTCACTATGTGCTGACATAACATTACATTACATTCTCCATTAACTGTACTGTCCAGCACCCATGAGTTTATATGGGTGTTTCAAATGTTTATTATACAGACGATTACTACCTGTATATGCAAGCTGTGGTTAAGATATACTTTTGCACATGATAAACATCCCTGCCTTTATTGAGATTGTAACCTCGAATGCACAGATACTATGCGGATGCTGTAAGCATTACACTGTTAACATTGCAAAAAAAATGCTGACCCTACTGATATCACCAGCATCCTTGCAGATAAATTTGGTGCATACTTCAACCACTAAAGAGCCCACAACACTACCCGAAAGGTACAGTATCCCAACCATCAGAGACACACAGGTGGAAATGGCCCTCTCTAACAGCACAACACAGCAACAATGGTGGCAGATGTTGACCAAGACTGCATCTTGCAAACTGTACAAGACAACCTGCCCCACACCTAATTAAGCATTAGCCTCTCCACAGGCTACATGTCCATACAATGGCACGTGGCAATGGTTATTCCACTCCATCAAGGTGGAATCACAACTGACCATGGTAACTACCACCCCATAAGCCTGGCTAGCCTGGTCTGCAATGGTATGGTTCGCATTCTCATGGCACTCATTAACAATGACATTGGTAACCACCGAACACGTGACCCAACCCAGGTCAGCTTGGTTGAGTGCAGTTCATGCCTACTGAACCTGTTTGATGTCTTACATACAGTCACCAAGACATTATTTGATGGGGGCGGTGGTTCACACATACTACCTTGACCTCACCAATGCTTTTGACACCATGCCCCACTCAGGAATTATTGATAAACACACCAGCTTGTACATTCACCCATACATCACAGGTTGGGTTGCCAACGGGCTTACACACAGAACCCACTTGGTACGACTAGCAGTCTCCAGGTCCAACTCTTGAACAGTCATGACTGGTGTCCCACAGGACTCAGTCCTGGGAGCCCTACTGTTTGGCATATATGTCTCAGATGTACAGGCAAATACAGGTGGACTACGGCAGACCATGTTTGGCAATGATTGCAAACCGGGAGCTATGATTGATAGTCCAGCTGACATGGAATCCCTCAAGGGGCCTCACAGAGAACATCACAGGGTGCCAACAACATGGCCTCCAGCCAATTGCCACTAACTGCGTGGTCATTCCATTCTGGAATTGGCACCCGCATATTAACACGTGAGTGGCAGCCACTTTAATACAGATGAGGTAATGGGGTATCTGGGGACTATGGTAGATAGTGATCTCCCCTTTGACAATCATATCTCCACAGTAGTTAGGACATCCTTCTACGTAGGCCATCTGATTACTAAAGGATTCCCATCTAGACATACTGGGGGTTATAGTGCCCCTTTACTCATCACTCATCAGTCCCATCATAGGGTATAATAATCCATGTGGGATGTACATCAGAGGACATGTCCAACAGCTGGGGTGGTCCACAAATGTACCTCGCCAAGGGGAATACTGGCCTCCAACATATGACCTATGCAGCCAGACTGAATAAACTCCTGTTTTACTCAGTGGCATCACGTTTACCCAGAGATTATATCCGCTGGCCAACACAGCCATGTTGAACTCAGGCTTGATGGATATGCTTCACCTATTGGAATCCATGTCACAGTGAGCCACACACTGTATTGAGCTGAACCTTGCCAAACAATAACTGGAAGATGCTGGAGGGACAGCTTCCTGTCACAGACACTCCCCATACTTTGGAAGAACACCCTAACTTCATTATACAGAGCCCCTCACTAACACTCTGCAAGTAAAACCTTGAAGGGTGGATGGGGAACAGTAGATGAACCCCAGGGATCCCGCCATTGGCTCTGCTCCACAGAGGGACAGTTAATGAATCAATGGGGTAGTAAAAGCTGACACATTTTGGCTGGCCTTATGAATGGCCTCTGGCAGTTGGCCAAGTACCTACCTATGAATCTATATATACAATATCTGCACATGCTGATAGCTCAGGTGTTGACTTACCTTGTGCCAATGGCTGTTGTGTGTGCAATAGTTGAGGGCTGCCTATGTTGGATGCACGCAGTAGACTGCCTATACATGACAATTTACAGGTAGTCTTGTGTGTGTGTGCCATCCATTTTTACTGTGTGTGCAGGTAGAGAATGGTGTTAGTCCCTAGGTGCCTACACTCAGTGTGTGTGCTTTACGTTCCCTCTTTGCCAAGGCATGGGCATACTGGGCACACCTCCGTCTGCCTACTGGGGCTGGCTCAGGGTGTTTGTGGTCTGAGTACCTCTGTGCCTGTGAGGCCCTTGGCAATGGTGGTGGGCTGTGAGGGCCTTCACCATTTGGTCCCTGCTGCAGCTGTTTCCGCAAGACCATATTGTGTAGCATGGCACACACTATGAAGATGTGGGCACATGTGCCTGAAGAGTACTGCAAGGCTCCACCAGATATGTCCAAGCAACGGAGCCATGATTTCACCAAACACATGCTCTATGATGATTCTGGTTTGTGCGTGTGCCTCATTATGCATTCCTGCATGGGTGTGTGTGCATTTCTGATGGGAGTCATCATCCACGGTTCCAGTGCATAGCCAGTATCCCCCACCAGGTGGCCATTTGGGATGTCCCCCCTGGCAAATAACCGATACAGCTGTGAGGCATCCCAGATGTTGGAGTTGTGATAGCTTCCAGGGCTTCCAGCACACACATCCATGATAATGCCCTGGGCATTGCACACAACCTGGCAGTTGATGGAGGGGTATCCCTTGTGGTTTATGTAGTGCCAACCCTGCTCACTGGGTGGTGACTTGATGTGTATTTGCGTGCAGTCTATTGCACCCAGTACCTCTGGGTATTATGCCACATGGTGGAAGAGATGGATATTGCTGGCCAACTCCTCCTACGTTCAGGGGAAGTATATGTGTTCATTGGCAAGTGGTAACATGGCATCCAGGAACTGGTGTAGTACCCTGGATGCTGATGCCTGTGAGATCCCCATGATATCTCCAGTTGGTATTTGAAAGGTACCTGTAGCTAGTATTCTCAGGCTTACACATACCTTTGTATCCACTGGGATGGGTCCCCCTCTGTTTTTTCTGGCTCTGAAGCATGGCCGGCACAGCTCCACAAGTTGCTGTAGGGTGTCCCTGTCCACCCTGTAATGCTCTACTATCTCCAGATCATGTAGCCCCTGGTAGGTTACCCTGGGTCTGAACACTCCCATCCTCTTCTGGTGCCTGCAGTGGTCATGTGCATCATCCTCCACACCACCTTCAGTCTCCAACACATGCTCGTGGATCAAAGCTATGGCAGCCTCTAACATGTACATAATAAGAGTTCCCCATCTGTATACACCACTGGTGCAGAGTGTATGGGAATACACAAATGTGTGTGAGGTGCTTTCATACTTTATAGTATTGTGCTATGGATGCTGCTGATGTAAGAGTGTGTGTATGAGCTATTCCAGCTGCTGCATGTCTTAATTATGGGTTTTGCAATAAGTACTGCAAGTGTGGGGCCTTTACTGTGGAGATCTACTTGCCTGCCTTGATTAATCTTTTGCCCTTTAATTCACTTTTAGACCTGGATTCCCGCCCATTATCAGGCATACATCCACCTGCCATCTTTCTTGTTTTGTACTTTCCCTACCCAGTCATGGCAAAATGTGCCTTGTAGCTGATATACTGCATATCGGCTTTGTTCTGCTTTGACACTTTGCTGTTTTCTTTGCAGTACAGCCCCTCCCCTTCCCTGTTCTGCATTTAGCTGCTTGCAGCCTTGTTAGCTGTTGTCAATGACCCACTGTAGGCTCCTAGGTGTTAATTAGTCATTTGTACTCCAGTTTCACTGCTGCAGCATTTCCTTATTTCTTTCCTATATCCTTCCTGTTTCAGATTCAGTGCATGCTGCGCATATCCATTTACCGGGTTTACGCACGTTTTCATCTCCGTTCACATGCATACTCAATTACTTTGTGTATTCTCAGCTAAGCATAGCTATGGGAAATTCAAAACACCCCTATCCTGCATCTTTGCCTAGTTAGGGGCAGACCAGTTTGGCAATGCTCCAATGTGCTTACAGCAATGGTGACACACCCCTCTCTTGATGTTATCTTTACCTCAAGGGCTCACCTCGGTGTTACAATGCTACACTGTGAGGTGCATCCTTACACCAGCTGGGGAATCTGCGATTCACTATTACTCCTCTCTTTGCATGGCATTGCCTACTAATTCCTAGCTACTGCGCATAACACTGTCACTGCCCCTTGGCAACCCTTGCGCCATGAGTATGGTGTAACATGCCTGCCATTGACTATTATGGGGAAATCGTGATATCTGTTTCATTGCGATTTTATTCTATATTTTTATATATTCCTTGCGATCCCCTTTGCGCACCGCTGCCATGCACTTCCATGTCGCGATAGTGTGAATATACATATTAAGTGTTAATTTTATATTTTGTACATTTTTTTTATGCCAATGGCTATATATTTAGCCACTGGCATATATTAACAATATAATACATGTGTTTGCTCGGCTGTCATGGCTCCGATTTTGTTTGCAAAAATGTAAACCGTTTTCTACGGTTTACATTTCTGCATGCTTACACTACACCTGCACCACTTCCTGAATCACTACATACCTTCATTTTCATGCTACACTGCTGCACATGGGGTAATTAGCATACAAGGCTCAGGAGTTGTGCGGGCATAGCGTATGCAGGTAGTGCACATGGGAACAACTCGTACCTGAATCACTCGGCGGCCATCTTTGGTGTTAGAATGCCGACGCTACACCTGCACCTAGCGCAAGCTTCATGAATCCTGGGGAATATATATTAAAAATGCATATCAAAATGCTAGGGCAAGAGAGAAAAAAGAACAGGGGGGTCAAAATGAAAATGGAGCAACAGAGTAGGTAAGAAAGAAGTAACTGATCATAAAGGGATTTCCCTGATGAGTTTGGTCTATTATGTATGTGTTTTCTTTTTTCTGTAGAAACTAGGATGGTATAGCTCTGGAGTTATAATTTTACTGTAGTTTGTTTCAAAGATTTATACAACAAGAGGACCCTGAACTGGAGAGGGGGTTTCCAGAAGCTGGCTATTGGAGATTTAGTACCACTGCAAGATGAAATGTCCATGTCCTGGCATGCCAAGATAAATGTGCAACATCTCATTTGAAAATAAAGAGGACCAGTCAGATGTCAGAAACATTCAATTGCATTGCCAAGGTAGTATAAACTAGAAAGAAGAGGGCACACCGTAGTCAGATAACAGCTTGAAAGACCAAGACCTGTATCCAGATTCAGCCAGGTTACACAAAAAACATTCAAAATTTGGTGGTGTTTTGCAATCTAGTTTCCTGCTATACAATGGAGACTAATACTCATAAAAAATAAAGCACATTCATTTTTCCCTAAAAACTGAGGTGTGCTTCTGAAAGAGTTCAGTGTATAGCAGTTGCTATTGAACTGTTAGGAATTGCCTTGTAATCAAACCTATCATAATGCAGAATGATCAAGGCACAAACCCAGGAATATCAAAACTTTGTATACCTGGAATGTGGACACAATGAGAGGAAGGACTGACTACTCTTCTCAGCAACAAGCAGGTTCCATAAATGAGATGAACAAAACTAATAAGATCTCTTAACACCACATGGTAGAGCTGCACATGTTTCCAAAATGGCGCTTAGGTAAGCAGTACTTTTTCTGTAGGAAGATGAAAGTAGCCAGAGAGATGTGTCTGGATTCTTATGGTTGGAGGAAAGCTACCAAGCTACAAATATCCCTATGTTCCCAATCAGCCTACTGAATACTTCTGCCCCTACTGTGGTATGAAAAGGGTGGTTCCGCAGGGGAATACAGCCAAAAAGATACTCTTTAGTCCTGATTTTTCCTTGAACAGTTTAAAAGCTTTGTGTGATGCCCTTTATGTATCAGTGAAATAAATATTCAGGAAAATACCTGTGGTACCACACTGTTGCCACATACAACTGAGCATAGCTTCCAACCTGCACTATAACATAAGTGAGGAAGGGTTCACCTGAAAGTAAGCCCACAATGTTAGCCCCGTATCACATTCGTCCAGATGGAAAAGATCCCACCCTCCATATTTGGTTGAAGTGTACAACACTCCAACTGCTAGCTTATTCCACTTTCAAAATTACACAAATTGGAGCATCAACTTTTGAATTTCCCTTGGCCATACACAGCAGATATAATAGAAAGATGCCACAATTCATCATAAAGCACAGGTTGGCGTATAATTTTTAGTGCATTTATTCTACTCAGCACTGATAAGAATGTATTTCTCAAGATATGGCAGAACATAAATCATGTGTCCCATAGTAGCTGCAAATTAATGTTTTGCATGGTGATAAGGTATGAATGGAGAAGGACTGCTGATATATAGGGGAAAATGACACTGAGTTTATTAGAGCATAACCTTGGTATCCCTCATTAAATCCTAGTCCTGCCTTCAGGCATATCTCCAGCATTATCCTAGTGACTCTTCTAGGCATATAATATTGACTATTCAAATGTATGTAATAATTCCAAAACCATGCTAAATATAAGCCACTGAAATGCATAGTTATAATGCTTACATGATGGGTAATACAGCTGTCTTAAAATGTCACCTCTGGCTAGTGCAGCTAAAGAGATATTGACTGTTGCTCATATACTAGTTATTGATTTTATCATAATTTTTATATTACTCTGGGTATTTCAACAACCAAGCAACACAGGCAGAATTGATTAGCCTTGTATGAAAACTTATAACCAGATGAATAAAATGCTGCTGAGAGTATGCATATAGTTTGAGTGCATGCTGAGATATTGTGAGTTGTTTACAAAACATTACAAACATTAATATTTTTTAATAAATTTCATGAAGCAGATCTTAACGATCTACAAGTAACAGTCCTTGAGCAAATTAAGATACTTTTTCTGTGTCAAAATAGTATAAAGTATTATTTGCGAAAAAAGGAGTCTATTTTTATATTAAAATATAATACACAACATCCAAGAGGCATGAATAGGGAGTGTAATTGGAAAAGTTTTTTATGAAGTTTCTTTAAACAGTTAATTATTTGATTGTTTAATTGTTTTTTAATTGTATAATTGTTTAAGAGTTTTTGTATAAAAGGAACTTGTTTTAGTAGAGGGATTACTCTGTTAAGGCTATTTGTTAGCTGAGGAACTAGGAGAATTATTTTTTTGTATGAATAAAACAGAAAATTGTTTTTTAGCGACTTGATTCCTGGTCTTTTGGTTGTGGACTTCAATTTTTTGTTTGTTGAGGTTGACTAATAAAATCTAACAGAAACTTCCACTATAAAGATTCATTTGCACTGAATAGTTTGCTATTTGCATTTCTTTAGTAACAAGTGTGATTCTAGAAATATGGACATTTGTTTGAGCTATGATACTATAATTTAATTCTGTGATGATGCTCAGGATACAACAATTTGAATTTAGAGTAAAAACTTCCAGAGTTGTCATGCAGGAAAAACGTTTAATGGTGATGCTTTGTTCATTTACTGAAAAAAAGAAAAAAAAAACTATTTCATTAGTCTCAACTTACATCTCTGAACATTTTGTGAAATCATTAATCAGATTTGAAAAAAAAGAAAAAAAAACTAATAGCTCTCTAATTAGGACTGCAATGAGAAGAATACAATCATTAGCCAATGTGATCAACATGAGCAATTTCACTGTCGCAGCCTCACTAAGGAGCTTTCACTCTTCATGCACCTGTCTACATATTGAGCAGGCAAGATGTTTACTAGCTAGGAGGAACCACACTGGGGAAAGTGGCCCAAGTGGAAGCTCTACAAAAAGTCAGAAGTCCACATTCTGGTCAGGAAAAGGCAAATTCCAATAGCTCAACTTGTAAATCAGCTTAGCCATATACAGTGAAGTTGAGTGTCTGTAGGTTCAAAATCCACCAAATCAGTCTGTGTTGTTCATTAGGTCAACTGGTTAAGTAATGTAGCACTATATAATATATAGTGTGAATCAAGTTGCTTATACATTAATTTACTAGTTGAAATGCTAGGAGTGTGTTACATTAATGAGAATAAAAGACATTGAAACGTAGCTCTCAACCTCTTAGAACTAGAAATCTGGACAAAGCCATAATTAATGGGGGGGGGGGGCAAAGCCCCAAAAATAGGGGTGATTTTTAAAAATTGCTCTTACAAGCTTAGAAAGTTGATAGACTAACAGGTTTTGCGTTAGCTTGAATTTTCCGGAGTATGAAGTCTGAAACTCAAATGTCTGTCATAATTTTCTGACTTCAATTCTCAAAGATTTGGCAGTGATTTGCTAGAAAAGCACAATTTTATGAGTAACAGGCCAAAAACATGAAGCAAAAATCTGGACATTCTGTGAAAATCTGGACAGTTGAGAGGTGTGCATTGAGGAGTTGTAGAATGCCAAGTGGCATTGAGTGCAACCCCAGTGACTCTGAACATTAGACAGAACTTTCCACAAATATGGCCATAAAACTGAAACAAAACCTTTTTCAAAGTCTTCTAACACTGCTGTTGAGAGATCTCAGAATGTATGTGAACCTTGTATTAATATAATGACACCAGGATGGCCAGAGTTAGATCACCTTTTCACAAACCCTGCTTCTTAGCATCCATTCATCTAGGACAGGTAAAGCTGAATCTTAGATTGCCAGATTTTTGCACAGACCTTAGCTTCACAGTTAGTTTACAAAGTTGCCAACCTTGGTCCAGTCTTTCTATTTTGGAAGGACTGTAATTAAGCATTCCATTAAGGAGTGGGGGGTTGATGCCATCTATAGTCATCTCATTAAACAGAACAGTTTCTTTGACTACCTGCAGCATTTCCTGGTCAGTGATAGATGAAGAGAAGACATTCTTTGCATCAGGACTGAACTACATCAGTGAGAAGCCATATAAAATTGGTCCAGTCTGATATCCAATGCATCTTCATTGTTGATACATCTCTGTATACTAAGAAGGATGAATTAACAATCTTGACTCAGCAGTGCACTAGTGGCAGTTGCAGCATCAGTGAATACCCTTGCCACAGGCTAACACTTGAGAGGTGTGTTAGGAACTTACACAATTTAGGTCTGTGGGCTCTCAGTTGAAGGGATACATATCCAAGGTGCAGAGGAGATCAAGCTATATTTCCATAGCCAGGGTAGTTTTCAAATACTTGTAAACACTAATAACGTTTTTGTCCTCAAATTATATTTTCTGCAGTTTTTCTTGCAGCTCATTAACCATTATTTTGAACTTCCTTATTACTTTTCCTAGGTGTGTTTTCCCTTTAATGCCTGCCAACCATCATCCCCTCCTATCTAGCTTGAGTCATTCATTCCCTTGCCAGAGGTGAGTCCTCATCATGAGGATGAGAGATGATGGAGGAGTCTTTATACAGGCAAAGGCACAGGTGGTCCACTTCCTTGCATCTACTGATGTGGCAATGAGGATGTTTCTATATTAGGCCCTAGTCTGCCTCAGGTGTCTGCAATGAGCACCTGCATCACTGCTTGGACTTAGCATGCTCTCAATATGTGTGTGTGTGCATGATTACATACACACACATGCACACGCACACATACTAATGAGGGCTACTATCTCTGGCTGGTAGTGCCAAGCCCGCATTCCTCATTCTAGGCATTTTGGTGCCTTTTAATTCTCTATTTGATTGCTGGGGATCAGCTGACCGGAAGCAACGCTACCACCTGACAAGAATGAAACAATGAGTGAGTTGGCATCAGACACTTACTTTTATCCCCCCACCCCCACCCCAACTCAACCCTGGGTCTTCTAGTATCTGAGATGCTATTTGAATTCAAGTTGTCTGAAATAGGTTAAAGATGGGTCATGAAAAATTTATCCTGAATCAATCGAGTGAAAAAAACAAACTTCATATGACAGCAAGACTGGTCAAGCAGGGTTTGGGTACTATTTTCAGAGCTTAATTTAGCTGTCACTGTCACTGACAAGACAAAACTTTTTTTGTTTGTTTGTTTGGAGAATCCATGGTAATGTTAAAATCCCCCATTACAAAAAATGGCCTGGCCAGTGAGGTTAAAGTTAGAAAATGAGTTGAATAAGAAGTAGTGAAATTAAAGTCATTTTTACTGGGGACTTATACATTGCCCAGTTTGCACTACTGGTGAGTATACATAATCTCATCAGAATCCACTGGCTTTCCTTGTTATTGTAGTGGTTCAGAAGAGGCAAGACAATGCAAAACCTGCATCAGAAATAGTATTTTATGCTTTGATGAAATGGCAGAACTGTGCAATTTGATCTCTGACTAGTTTCTAAGTAATCAACAATATTTGCTGCATATCTGTTTAAACTGTGCAACTGTTTTTTAGGCCTAGTGAATTCAATCCTTACCTCTGTTCTGATCTTTGTCTCCTTTTTGTTTCTCTGTTCTGTGCATTTTTCTTGTTACTGTACTTGAAAAACACCAGCATAGTGCTGAATATATATTACTGTTTGTGACCTTCAGAGCTTATAGTACAATCTTTTGTCTAGAGAGGCCTAGCTGTTTCTTCGTGGGAGAGGGATTCAGTCTGGTCTGATCTGGCTAGAGTTACTACACAGGGCTCTGTTTTTTGATTGGATAATTTGGCTGTTTCCTGTGTCTCTGCCTTAAATAGCCAGTGTTTAAACCAGTTTGTACTTGTTTGCTCAAGGCTGCAGTGAGTTAGGCCTTCTGCCCTTGCTCTGCTGTTTTACAAAAACTGCTTTGAGGCTACAAAAGATAAGTGCTTATTTTCAACTGTTTTCTGCACTTCTGATTAACTAACTAAAACAATATCTGCTGCGTATCTGTTTAACCTGTGCAACTATTTTTTAGGCCTAGTGAATCAATCCTTACCTATGTTCTGATCTTGTATCCACCCTGCTGCCCAACTGTTGTTGTGGTATTAAAGTTTGGTGACTTTTGAGTTGCCTGCCTCTCTATAAATTTGATAGTGGACACTCTCCCCAGTCGAATTACATCAGCTCATTCTACTGAGTGCAGTGAGATCAGTTGTGAAGGCCCACCCCTGTATCTTCTTAGCGTTGCATTATCTTCTGTCTCCTCACTTTCTGCTTAACAAATGTGCCTCTTCCTATTTTATTTTGCTTGTGCTTAGGTGTTCAACTGCATTTAGTTTGCCACATTTGTCACGGCTTGTTGGTAGCCTTATACTTTATTTGAGCTGTTTTTTACTGTTGTGATTGTGAACTAATTTATCGCATTTGTATTGTTTTAAAGCACTTTACTGATTAACTGCATTTCATTACTGTTTAACTGTATTTCGTTGCTATTTACTGAAATGCAGAACTGTCTAATTGCATTTTAATGCATTCCATTACTGTTTAACTGAAAATTTTCATACTGTGAGTTCTGTTTTTGTCTGTAAGTGGTTAATCTGTGCTTTTTTGTGAGTTTTACTGTGTTCTTAACCTTTACATTGAGTAGCATAGTCTGGTACAGGGTGCTGCATCCAGAGCTGCAGCTGCAGTGTTTTTATCCCTTTGTGAGGTATTCCAGCTACAAAGTTTCCCTTAGTAGCACATGTGTGATCACCTAGTCATACTACTCTTAGACCTTCCGTCCTTTACCCTCTTAGCTCTCTCTGGCCTCTCTCCCTCAGTTTCTGACAAATATGGATGGACAATTTCCTACGCTTTCCCCTGTCAGTCTGGTTGATATGGGCATCCTAAGACAGTGTTGCAACTGCCTCATGTACACAGACAACCCTCTACTACTAGCACCTAGGAACACAATTTGTGAGAGATGCAATTGCATCAAGAACCTAGAGTCAATGCTCTCTTCCTTGCAAGCCAGCATATCTGGTACTGAGAAGGTTGTCAGCATAAACATTATACCTCAAACACCACCCAGACCTACATACTCTAACAAAAGAGACCTCAGAGGCAAAAACACACACTGCCCACCACACCACATACCGCATATAGTCCATACACCTGTGTCTCACAGCCACTAAGGACTAAATATAAACCCAACATATTAGTCATAGGAGACTCCATTCTAAGGCAGACAGATGTGCCCCTAACCAGGCTGGATAAGGAGAGGTTAGTTGTTTGTCAGGTGCCAGAATCTGCCATATCAGCCATGCTTGCAAGTCTCTCCACATCAAGTACTGTTATGTCTCTGTCATAGTCCATGTTGGCGTGAATGACTTGAGACATACCTCCCTGGAATATATGAAGAGAGATATGCTGAATATCTGTCACAGGCAGGTATGTTCCTAGCCTTAAGCAGCATTCTATCGTCACCCAGAATGATGCCTCAATGCAAACAGAAAATGATTGACTTTAATTGGCTTAGTTTCTGGTGTCATTCCAAAGGGATTCAGTACCTGACAGCCTGGGAAGACATGATTGACAAACCGCAATGCTTTGCCAGAGATGGCCTGCATCTGTCTCCCTTGGGCTTCAGGCTCCTGGCAAAGGCTCTTGCCTCCCCAGTAGTGTCTTTTTTAGGCAATGCCATGAGGTAAAAACTACCAACATGAAAATGTCATCAAAATGCAAATTAAAGGTCATGCTGCTAAACTCTCAAGTGTACAGATTTTTGCAGAATGTCCAGATTTTTGCCTCATATTTTTTATGTCTTCCTCCTAAAATCTGTACCTTTCTGGTAAATATCTGAGGATGGAAGTAATTAAATAATGACAAACATTTGAGTTTAAGACTCCACATCCTTCAGAAAATTCATGCTAATGTAAAACTTATTATTCTATCAACTTTTTAAGTTTGTAAGAGCAATCTTTAAAAGCTGTCCCTATTTCTCCCCCCCATCATTTTAGGCTTTGTCCAGATATTTTGCTGTAAGAGGTTGAGAGGTATGCTAGGAGTCTAAACATGAAACTCCACTTGTTGCAAGTATTCTAAACCCTGGAAGAAGCTGACATTTGTGCAGTCACAGAAATCTGGTTCAAAGCTGCAGAGAGCACCCCAGCCATACCAGAATACTCATCCTATCATACATTTAGACCCCAAACCTTGGGCAGCAAAGCAAAATGAGGTGGAGTTGCAATATACATACATACATACATATATATATATATATATATATATATATATATATATATATATATATATATATATATCATACACAACTCCAAGCTGGTCAAACAGTATGATGCACAGGAGACACTCCAGGTGCAGTTAACCATTGACAGGACCCCTATTCAAATCATCACTAGCTACAAGCCCCCAACATTGACTCAAGATGCCTACATCACCTATCTGGACCTCTTTGAATCTATCAGGATTCAACCCTTTACCCTGATCCTAGGCGACGTTAACTATCCAACCATAGACTGAAAAAACTACTCATGCCAAAACATGAATGCCTAAAGATTACTTGAGTTCATTAATGCAAATGCTTTAGACCAGCTGGTCGGCACCCCCACAAGAGGTGAAAATATCTTGGACTTGGTACTAACCAACATGAGTAACCACTGCAGCATCTCTACAATGTCATCTTCCCTGGTAGGATTGGACCACAAAGCGGTCACTTTGAGAGCCACCCCCCCCCCCCCAGCTAGGGTCAAACAGAAAAACTTCTCCAAATTTGATTACAACCTCCTGAGGGAAGGTATAAACAGCTTTACAAACTCCTCCCCCGCCACAGAAACTGGCACATATGTCCAAACCTGCATCAAAGTACTATACGAGCATTTATATAGCTGCATGGAATCAGGAATACCCAACAGAACAAAATCCTCCTCCTCAAGGAAGAGTAAACCTGTCTGGTAGACATCTGCAATAAATAAATTCTATAATAAAAGGGAAAAAAATTGCTGTCCAGGACCAAGAAGGAGCAGGTGCGTAATAAGCACTAGTGAAATCCTCCAAAGCAAACTTCAAGTCCAAATTGGCCACATCTACTAAAGACAATCATAAGGCCTTCTTCACATATGTCTGTAATCTTAAGGGAAGTACCCAGATCTTCTCAGAACTGGTGGTCAAGGACACCACATACACAAATGTTGTACATATAGCCAACTTGCTGGCAGACAGGTTCAGTAAATCAGGACATCCCCAGCACCTACCCCTTCCCTTATCTTTAGGGAGCAAGTCATCACAGCCCTCTTGAAGGCAAAAAATACAGCCTCCATGGGAACTGATAACATCCCAGACTGCATCCTACATGAACTCAGGCAGGAACCTGAACCACCATTAGGCACCCTATTCAACCAAAGCCAGGGTACTGGCTTCATCCTAGCCAAGTGGAGGACAGCCACTGTCATCCCTTTGTACAAAGGTGGAGCCATCAGCCTAACTAGCCTGATCTGCAAGGCCATGGAGCAGATTATCATGGACCTCATTACCTCCAAGCACTCAATCCTACACAGTTTGGTTTCATCAAGGGGAGGTCATGCCTGTTAAATTTAGTTGAATTCTTTGAGACAGTCACCAAAGTCATGGATGAGGGGAAGACGGTGCGCAATGCCTACCTTGACCTTTCCAAAGCCTCCGATACTATTCCCCACACAGGTATAATAAATGAACTCTCTCAACTAGGCATCAATCCATATGTTACCAGATGTAGCAAAGTGGCTCACTGATAGAACCCACCTAGTCAAAATAGCGGAAGCCATCTCAAGCAATCAACCCATAATGAGCAGTTTACCCCAGGGATTGATCTTAGGGTCTTTGTTCTTTGGGATATACTTTTCTGAGATGCAGGCCAAAACCTGTAGGCTATGGCTGACTAAGTTTGCAGGTGATTGCAAGCTGGGCACTGTCCTCAATTCTGCTAGTGATGTGAATGTCCTCTAAGAGAGTCTCACCCAAACAAATGACTGGTGCCAGAAACATGGCCTCAAACTAAATGCCAGGGATCTAAACCTTGTCATCACAATAAACAAAACATGCTGGAGGGAAAGGTTCCTGACCCAGAGACTCCCCAGACTCTGGAATAGATTGCCCATACATGTCAAGCAGAGTGCCTCTTTGGCCCTCTTCAAAAGGAACCTTGACGATTGGATGGGAGAAAGGAAATTCACCCCGGGGATCACATCAGTCACCCTACTAGACAGGGGTCCAGGGAAGTAAATAGTGTGGGAAGAATTAGCCAGGGAATTGTTATGACTAGGCTTGTATAGGCCCTAGGGCTGATAGCCTAGTACCAACCTATGAACCTATGAACCTATGAACCAAAAATAAATGCATTATCATCCCCTTTGGGGAGAGTGGCATCCCTACAAATTATCACATTAATAACAAGGTCCTAAACATGCAATCAGTTGTGAGGGACGTGGGCACCTAGGTTAATAGCAAACTGACTTTTGATGACCATATTGTCTCCGTTGTATGGAAAGCTTTCTTTCAACCCTACAAATCCTAGTTATGAACATGGGAAGTGGTGATTTCAGGAATTTCACAGAAAAGAGAGAATAGGAATCGATTATACGTCTTAATGCAGATAGGTTCCCTGGCATTAATGAACGTGTTTCTTTAAAGTCTATACTGAAAGCTCGGCCACTCCCACATCAATTCTATTTTATATATATATATATATATATATATATATATATATATATATATATATATATATATATATATATGTGTGTGTGTGTGTGTGTGTGTGTGTGTGTGTGTGTGTGTTTTAGTAAGTTAGGGAGTTTATTTTATTGTACATTTATTTGTGACTAGGTTTGCATAGATGTATATAAAATTTTTGTTTTTTATTATATTTTTTTAGATGTTGCAATACTGTATTGAAAGTGCTTTCTTATTGGTTACCCATATATCTTTGTCTTTGCCTATACTCTGATATCAGTCCCTGATGGGGAAGGCAATCTCTAGCCTGTAGTCCAAATAAATTCTTGGTGTGTTCCCATCCTATTACCTTTCATTCTCTAATTACTTGCTCCCAATACCTTAGTTCTTTTTCCAGTTTTATCCAATAAATTCCAGCCCCCTCTTGCCTATTGTCTGTATCCCTATTTGCAGTCATCCCTATTGGTAGAATCTCCTTTCTCCACTTCCATGTTGGCTTAGTTCTTAGAATATTTTCTGCTACTTTATGGATATAATATCCTATATGGTTATTAGTATTCTCCTTAAGGATCTTCATCCAAAATCCCAGTCTCTCCTTGCTTTTGAGCTTCCACCCTGTTTCATCATCATCATCCTTTCCATTTAGAATTATAGGTTTCTGCTTGAGTTATGTATAGTAGCATTAACTGTGTTGCTCTGAAATATCCCTTCAAATTGGGTAATCCCAAACTGCCCTGTTTTATTGGAAGAATCAAATTATCTCACTGTACTCTTGCCATCTTCCCTTAGCAGATAAAATCCTTCAGCTCTTAATTGCTATCCACAATTTCTCTGGTTGATCAAAATATGCCTGACCTGTGTATAAAACTGAAGGGACTAAAACATTTTAACTGCTTGTATCTTGCTATCCATTTCCTTATAACAAAGCTTTCAATTTCACAGTTTTTGTATTACCTATTTAGTCTCTACCCACATATCCTTAGCTGCCACACCAGAATCCTTTTTAATCCATCCTCCTAAGTACTTCATTTTTAACATATCCCCATAAATATGGATATTGCTGAACCAATTTGTGTGTGGGTACACAATTTACAGCTATTGCCTTTGTTTTATCTTCATTAATTTTGTATCCCAAAAAGATGTGAAACTGCCTTAAAATGTTCTACAACACTGAAATGTCCCTTTTTGGTTTTATCAGGTATAAAATAATATAATTTACAAATAAAGCCAGCTTTTCTTGACTACCATACCAATTAGATCCTTGAATTTATGTGTCTCTTGTTTTCTTTGCCAATGGTTCTAAATATAATGCAAATAACAAAGGGGAAGAGGATACCCCTGCTTGGTTCCTCTGCTAAAACAGAAGTTATAAGAGAGAACCCCACCCACTTTAATTTTTACCTCCAGTCACTCATATATCCTCCTAATCAACCTTATAGTTTTATCAGGAAGTGCAAATGCTTCCATTGCCCTGCTCATAAACTCCCAGCTTACTCTGTCAAATGCTTTCTCTGCATCAAGACCCATTTTCTTATATTCTGCTTCCCTCTGGATCATCAGTATTCTGTTAATGTTATCAAATGTATGCCTTCCTTCCAAAAATCCACATTGATCCATATCTAGCAATTTTGGCATCACTTTTGCCATTCTTTCAGCCATTATAGACATAAACACTTTATAATCACAGTGTAGGATTGAAATGGGACTGTATGAAGCTGGATCTGATGGATCTTTACTCTCTTTACGTATTATGCCCACCACCACTTTCTTCCAGGATGTTGCTGCTTCTCCTGCTGTTAAAATACTGTTAGTGTTAAACAAAACCTTACAGATCTTTATCAGTTTTCCCTCATAGCTTTCAAAGTTCCACAGGAATACCATCTATTCCTGGTGACTTTCCTGTGGATTGGTTATACATCACCATTTTTATCTCATCTCCTCCTATTCTGTTAGTAATTGAGCCTCATCTACCTTTAACCTATGTTTATTTAATTCTTCCATAACATTTCTATTTGTACCTTTTCTTGATTTCCATATTTCTCTGCTTGATGCAGATCTTCATAAAACTTGAGAAATATTTCTAGTACCTCTACAGGATCTCTTATTATCTTCTTGGTTATAGGCTCCCTTAGCTTGGGAAAAACCCTTTCTACATTCTGTTGCCTGTGTTGTTGTGCTAAAAGTTTTTGTGCTCTAGAGTTATTATCAAACAATAGTTGCTTAATAGCAATTTTTATAAACTCATGCATATTATCAAGGTAATCCCTTATTTTCTGTTTAGCATTCTGCAATTGCTCTTCTTTTTTGTGAGATTCCCCCTATTCTGCAATACTTTAATATTTTTCAGTCCCTCTAAATAATTCTTGCTACTTCTTAACCATATCTCTCTTTCTTTTATTTTCACCCTATTTTTAAACTCCACTTTAGTTTATCCTATTCCCTAGCTATATTTTCAGATGAAATTTCTATCGTCTCTAACAACTGCTAATAATTTCCATTACCTATGCCTTAAATTCCTCTCTTTTCAACAGATAGGTGGGAATGCACCAGTGCCTCATTTTTATTTCATTACCTTGCGTTTTTATTTTAGTTATTATTGGTGCATGATCTGAAATAGTTATTGGATGTGTATCAAAACTTTTAATTAAATGCACCTCTTCCAGTAAAATGTAAGTTCTGCCTAACCTAGCTCAGTTTTTGTATCTTGGGGAAGAATGTATAAATTCACTCCGAACTCCTACTACTGAATTCACATCTTCCATGCCAAATATTTTCATTAATTTCTTCAAACATCTACCCTCCTTTGTTATATTTTCCCTTCAGGGACCCACAGATGCATCTTCACTGCTGCAAATCCAGTGCCAGTCCCACCTATAAGTAATATTCCCTGTGGAAAGCTGATTACTTCTCACAGAATTTTCTTAAGCTCAATTATAGCAGCTTTTTGGTCGAATATAAAAGCATAATAATGTAATCCTCCTCCCTTACCAGTAGCCTCTTAGTACTACAAATCTACCATTATTATCTTTTTTATCTTCTTCTATCACTATTGGAGCTCCTCTTGCAATTAATATAGGTATTCCTCTTTTCCTTTGTCCCAGCTATTTCACTGAATAATCATCCTGAAAAACTTTTTTTTATCAAATTCACACATTCAGTTCTTTCCAAATATGTTTCCTGTAGCATAGCTATTTGCACTCTACATTTTTAATATAGTTAAATATGCTTTTTTGTATATATCTGCAAGACCATTGACAATTAAAGATAATACAGAAAGTGTAATTATGTTAAGAAAATATTATTCCCCCCTTTTATGTGTGACAACTTTTTTGTTAAGTATCTAGTACCAGCTTTTGTGTTACATGCATACACTAATGTTTGGCAGGTAGATTTTTATACAGTTGTTTCTTGTCATATCCATTTGAGCCTATGCCACATCTTACAAAACATTTTGTTTTATTGAAAACCTTCAAACAAAAAACAACTATACACACAATAAACCCCTAAAACCTATTAGCTTAATGCTAACACACAAACTATGTACATCTTCAAATATTGATGTTTTACCCTCCTAATGGGAACAATTGTCCCAAACTGACAACCATACTCATAAACTTGGGTGAACCTAAAATGAAGGTTATCCATGCTAAGATGTATGATACAGCCTGTGTTTCTACTAAGTGCTGTTTTTTTTTCTTATTTTTATTGCTTTCCCACAGGGGATAATTCTTGAATGCTTTCAGAAATCATTTATCTCCTAGCCATTGAAAGAAAGAAGTATACTATTGTTATTGCTCTTTATCTGATTCTCTACATGGATATGAGAACCTGATACAGAGTTGCTTCTACAAGCATTTATTTATTTGCTAGGGAAAAGCTTTATTATATTTAATCGTCTTTTTTTATTTAGTTGCTTTCTCTTAAAACTTGTTACTAGAACAAGCCAAGGGCCTTAATCCAGGCATTCGCCTATACAAGAATGAGAAAAAGCTCATCAAGTTTTCTTGCATCATGTTCTTTTGACCAGACTTTTCTTCATTTTTAAGTTTCAGTACCTACATTTTTTTAAAACTGAACAAGGAAGAAGACAGAAGAAGAAAAAAAGCTAGGGCACTTGTTTACTTTACTATCCCCATTACACTTTAAAATAACTAAGAAAACTTTACTTTATAACATGCAAATTACATCAGGCACTATAAAAGTAATACTGTTAGGAACAACATTTTGTTATACTAATAGTTAACCACTCTCCCTCCTCTTTCCCTCTCCTAAGTGTTCTTTCAAACATTAAGAAGATGAAGTAGGGCATATGCTTTAGAGTCCCCTACAAGTTTAACAGCATCAAAAAGTCCATTATTTCCAGGTTTTCTTGTTCTATCTTGTTTCACAAATATAATTAATGCTTTGTAATCCCACATTTATTTGCCAGTTTCTGAGCTGCTAGTCTTATTCCTGTTTATCTCCATCTCCCAAATCCAGTCTCTGCTTCTTTTCCAACATACTCTATGTTCTTCTAGTCAACTCTTGTGCTTTTTTCTGTCTCTCAGGCATTTTACATTACAATATTGGAACATGTTTCACTGGCACAGTCCATCTGTGGTCTTTATTTCCAGAAGAACAAAAAGCAGAATTTATTTCTGTTTCACAGCTCATTTTTGTTGGACAAACTTTTGTATTTCCTCCCTAGCAAATCTGCATCAAAAACTGATTTTATCCCTCCAGGAAAGAATATTCTGAAGAAAGCTGGGTTCAGTAGTTTGAATCTCATGGCTGCTTCTCAATATTCCCTGATTAGTGGAATAAATTTACACTTCTTCTGACTGTTGCACAAGTAATCATTTTCCACAAATACTCATCTGTCTTCAACTTACTATTAAAGGTCTAGGTTGCTTTCTTATGGCCAGGTTTGAAGCATGCACATGATGGGTCCTTTCAATTAACAACTCCTGCTATGGAATACCAGTCCAGTTGCTTATTTGTGCTTTCATAAAATGAATACAGTCTGTTCCTTCCAGCTTCTCTGGTACAAAAGGAAATCACAGTTTTCCCTATGTGCTCTGTACTCTAATTTTATTTTTTTTGAAACATATCTTTTTGAGAAGTCTCATATTCAGACAACCTTTTCTTCAATTCAGCCTCTGATTTTTTGCAGTTTTATCACCTCATCTGAATATCTGTTTAAAACTTCTTCTATTTTTACCGGCCATTTGTTATTTGAGTTGATATATGCCACAGTGTTTTGTTTATTTTAATCATCTCTGAGCAGATTTGACTTATTTTTTCCTCTAGGTTACTGGAAGTCATGTCTTGCACCAAAGCTGGAGCTTAAACTGTTTTTTGTTGCACAGCCTGGTCAGTGTTTTCCTCACATTTTGTAATTGTTTTTCTTTCAGGTTTTCTGAATTTCTTTTTTGCTGACATTTAGGCAAGTACACTTACTAACAGAGTTACTGAAATTTAACCAAAGTTTGAGTTTACTGACTCTCTCTTCTGAGTTTCTGTTTTCATACTGGGAGAGCTGAAATTAAGCTGTCACTCAATGGGCTGTCATTTTGGAAGTCAGCAAGTCATACTTTCTTAATCTTTTTTCGTACAATTCAGATTTTTACTATACAAATCAAAAGAATGAGTAGACAGGATTATGCTAATACACTAGAAGCTTTGTCACTCTACTCTTGATTTATTAGTGGGTGCATGATAATGATATATAAATGTATATATGATGAGGCATCTGTTGGAATTTCTAGGGGTGAACTCTTTTGAGAACTAGGAATAATATATTTGTTGATATAATAACATTTAAAACTAATGTTTTGGGAAATTCTTTTTTGTTGTAATGCTGGAAGATGGTAGAACAGACTTTCAATTAAAATAAGGAAAAAAAAGCTACCTTAAATCAATTTAATCATAGCTCAGACAGTTGGGTAGGGAAGGCTTCTGATAGTATATTATTTGGTGGCAAGCTCTTTCAAGGCCTTTGATAGATACGAGTTATCTTGTCCAGTCACCAATCTGATAGATCAGAATTAACTGCTGTATTTAAATGGTCACCTTATTATTATTGTTATGTAATATATTTTTAGTGATTTAATATCTCTATGATTTAATATTTAATATTTATATTTAATATTTTAATTTCCTTATTCATCCAGTAATTTTACAGGATTTAGTAATGACTTGGTTATCCTGCTAGTCAAAACTTTGTTGTCTACCCAGTTGCCCAACTCTTTAAAGAGTTTAATGCTTTTAATCACTCTAACTTTAACATTATACTTACCAGCAGTTTTTGCTTGATAAAATGATTGGTTGATATGTATCACCATGTGAGGGTATCTGGAAATCAAGTATATAAATGATAAAGAGGTATGTCTCAAGACAGACCCCTGATGCATGCTTTGTCCATAGCCCATTTTCTCTCCTAAACTGCCTCATACCATTACTTGACAGAGCCTATCACTAAGCTTGCCAAGTTTTTAGAAAGACCCATTTTGTATAACTTATCTATTAACAGCCTATTATTTACTCTGTCAAATGCCATACTAAATGCAACATATATTCTATTTGCTATGATGTTATTTTCAATAGGTGTTATAATGTTGTTAGAAAAGTGCTAGTTACAGATTGTTACTGAGTGTTCTTTAATGTATGCATGTGGAGGGATGTTAATAAATCCTTTTAACTTAATTAATTTCACATTTAGCATATTTAACACAAGGTTTTTCATTATCCTTCCTGAAATGGGGAGCAAACTAATAGGCCTGTAGTTGTTTAGGTTCTCATAAGCCCCTTCCCTTAAACATTGTTTTGACAATAATTGCTTTCTAGTCTTTTGCTGTTATATTTGATTCAAAACAAGCATTGAAAAGTATTTTTCATGGTTGGGCTAGTATGTCCCTAACTGTTTGCAGGTCTTTATTAGTAACCCCATCATTTTCTGTGGCTTTATTGTAATTTGAGTTTTGCTAGTAAAGTAGTAACTTCAGGAGTATTTATAGTAATAGTGTATCCAGCATTACCAATAAAACTGTTTTTCACTAGGCTATCCTTATTACCATAAAACTTAACAAAATGATCAGAGGGGATCTTAACAGAAAAACTTTTGTCATATAATTTGTCACAACTCCCTGATTTCAGGATAAAGTTAAACTGGGAATCCTGGTCCTTCAGAATATATTTAAAAAAGTGTTATTGACTTTCATGTCATTTATCAACCTCTCTTACTAGATCTGGTGGTCCATTTTTACACTTTGCTTAATCTTTCTGTTCTGGGCATTTATTTCTGTTGTAAATAATCCATTACCTACAGCTGTCCATTTCTTAAACTTCTTGTTTCTTGTTCTGATTAGTATTTTTGTTCTACTTGTGATCTTTCCGTGTGATTTAAAATGCTACATTTCAGCTTTAGGTAGTCTGCATGTTTGAATTTGTGAATCATGATTTTCAACTATTTCCACATACAATATGCACCTCTATTTTTGAAGGCAGCATTCCAGTCTATGTCTTTTAAATGCTGCAGAGCTTGCTTTATTTATTTATTTATATCTGTTGATTGGGGTAGAGCATGAAACTACCGGACCATCTTTATAATTAGCTTCACCAAGTTTTCTTAATTTTGTTTGCTGGTGTATTCAACATAGTAAATGGAGTTATATGGTTACATACTAGCTAAGGAACCAGTTTCCACTTTAAAGCATCTAGGTATGCATACAATCTATTTTTCCTGGTTGTGACTAACAATGTCAGATAGCTTTTTTTCAAGAAGGAAGTAAATATCCTCCTCATTTTTGTAGTATTATCTCCATTGTCCCTTGATACACCAGGGAGATTTAAATCTCTGTTAATCTTCCCACACTATGCATGCACTGATAAGGTATAGGTAGTTTGTATTTATTATATTATCACACTCACTTACCATTGATATTGGTGGGCTATCAATTCCTTCTATTTGGGCCAGCATTTTCCCTATGTCATTTGTCATAAAATTCACTCCTTAGCATACTGTACCAATAAATCTTTTCTTTCCAAAATCATTATACCAACCCCTTGTCCTGTCTAGTGTCACCTATTATGCTTGTATGATTTAAAACTTTTCAAAACAGGAGTCCAGTCCGTGTCCTTTTGCTATATATCAGTAAAGATTGCTATGAATCTATGCCTTGATATTAGAACTTCTTTTGTCACCAATGTTTAGTTTTCCAGACTAAGAACATTTATCGCCACAAGTCTCATGCAGGTTCCAAGAATGCACACACAGGAAAATCTGTTTATCTCTTACTGTATATCTAAGCAGGTGATTTTTTTAAATTTTCCTTCCTACCTTAGTAGGTATATTCCATCTCTGACAATCACAAATGAGTCCACAATTAAAGCTTGCTGGCCAAGTCTCTTCATTTTAATTGTCCTGCCTTCATGACATAGTTATTAGCATAATCTATGTTTCTGTTGTCTCTGGCTTTGTGACTGTTCCTGAAGCAATTTCAGAAAAAAATGGTGCAATTTTTTTGGAAATTAAAGTGATTAAATCTACCATTTTATTTCAACTGCAATTGTTATTTTCTTTGCTAAATGGCTTGGGTTATGGCTAGAATGTGTCCAGTAGCAGAACAATTTCCTAGTTATCAAAACAAATTAATAAAAGGATAAATATGTGCAGAGAATTCAGATGAATATCATTTGTTTCTATGTGTGTCAAGATTCTGTCATAGGACATGTTAGATATTTGAAGTTTAAAAAAAGCCTCAGTAATATATTTTAAACACACACTGGCACTCACCTTATGGTAACATGTCTTAGCTTCTGTTTTTTATATTTTTTCTGTCTTTATTATTTATTTAGTCACCCTGAATGAGTGGTGTTTCATTCTCACCCAACTCTACATGAGTTTCCCTTTGCTGGTTATTTTAGCAAATATTTAAACATCACTATATATAGCTCATCTGTTTTAGATCAGTTTACCCTCAGATGCTTAACAAAAATCTCTGGTACCTCAGCTGTTACTTACACAAGTATAGCCAGAAAATTCCTAAGAATCAGTAAGTACTGTTGTCACTGACTGACTAGTACCTTGGATACCACAAACATCACAAATACGATAGATTGAAGTCTTTGGTAGGACTAGCATGTCAAACTGCAAAATACACTGTCTGTCTGTCTGTCTATTTTAACAATTGCCTTTTTTCTTTATGTGATTTTTGAGCTCATGCCTGCTGCCCATCAAATCTTCCTGAACTGGATGCAGCCCATTTGATCCCGTATCAAGGAATTTCATACAGGACCAGGTTGAGAGCTTTCTAGATCATTCAGTTAGTCACACGGGTGCTTTGCTTCCCTGCTGGCATCCCAGCAATGAGAATGATTATAATGGTCTAATCCCAGCCTCCTTGGGTTGGGGGGGGGCTATGTGATTCATGTCACAGTGGAGGTCTTCCTAATGTTAGTACATTGTTCTGCACTCCCAAAGACTACCCTCAGGCCATGCAATTGCACCCCCCAAGGGATTGTGACCATGCAAGTCCAGTTCTGTCCCGCCTTTCCCTCACCATGTGTGCTATTTTCTACTGCTAGAGCCATCAGGCAGCTGAGCTACTAAAAGAACTCCCATCGCCAAAGACACAGTCAGGACTTTATTCCTGTATTCCACAGAAGCTGGTTAACTTTTTATTTTCTGTACCTTTTCCATTACTTTTTCATCCACTTGATACAAAATTGCTTGTCTTAGTAATTTTATTTTTACTTGGTGGTATTTCTCCAATATCTCAACTAAAACCTTCCTGGATGTTTCTGAAGATATAATTTTCTTGATGTGAGGCAGTCTGCCATATAGCAATTTGTTTGAAAGTGTGTTCAGGTGGGGAAAGAGCTAGAATGCACTGTTTGTCGAGTGCGGCATTTAGCAACAGCAGGAAGATTGAATAGTTGTGTGTGAGGTAAGTGGGTTGAGATGGGATTGTTTGCTATTATTTATGGGTTAGGATAAAATAAGGACAAGGTAAGGGGATAGATTTAGTGGTGTGTGTGTATGTGTGTGTGTGTGTGTGTGTGTGTGTGTGTGTGTGTGTGTGTGTGTGTGTGTGTGCGCGCGCGCGCACTTGTGTGTGTGTGTGTGTGTGTACATGCGCATGCATGACAGAGAGAGTGTTTGTTTAGTGTTACAGTAAGGGCTAGGTATGTGGCTGAATTTAGTGGTGTGTGTGTGTGTGTGTGTGTGTGTGTGTGTGTGTGTGTGTGTGTGTGTGTGTGTGTGTGTGTGAGTGCTCATGAATGTCAGAGAGGGTGTTTGTTGTTTTGTGTTACAGTAAGGTCTAGGTAAGGGGATAGAGTTAGTGGATCTTGTCTGTGTGTGCAAGTACTCACTGGTTAGGGTTAGAGTAAGGGCTACGTTAGAGGATGGAGATTGTGGTGTGTGTGGGAATAGTTTGGAGTATGTGAGTGAGTTTTTTGAAAGATAATCTGTTCAATAATGTTCTGATAAATGTTTCTGCGTGTGTGTGCAAGTATTTATGGGTTAGAGTTAGAAGAAGGGCTAGAATACAGATGGGTTTTGTGTGTGTGTGTGTGTGTGTGTGTGTGTGTTTGATGGTATATGTGTGTGTGTGTGTATATGTGTGTGTGTGTGTGTGTGTGTGTGTGTGTCTGTTTGTATGTGTTTCTAAGTATCTTGTGTAGTGGTATCATCAGGGAAGTTAGGTAAAGCTCACTGGCCACCTTACTCACGAATGATAAAGACATTGGTTCTGCCCCTAACCCTGACCCTACACATTAATTTATTTAAAAAAATTCCCCATCAGTTCCATTATTCAGATAAATTTGGTTTGAAGTTAGTGATTAGAAAAGGAAACTATTTGATTTCCTTTGTGATCTCTTGTTTTTTGATTTTTTTTTTTGTGTTGTGGTAAGTTTGTTTTTGAAGTGTCGGCATTGATGTCTGTGCACTTCAGTATAGTGCCATGTGATCCTTTATTCAAGGAGCACCTAGTCAAATATACTGCACAGTTACTTTTCAAGATAAAACCTTAGAAATGTAAAACATTTTGCAATTTAGCAATATTTGTTTGCCTCCTACATGCTCTATACCTCCTTTCTGCAAATAAAGATCTTCTTTGTAGTGGGATATTGCATTCCGTTTTATAACACCAGATTTGTCTTGACTTTAACATTTTGCTGGTAAGACATAGTTTCCAATAGTTTTCTATTTCTAAATCTAATTCTAAGATAGTAACCTGGTACTTTGGCAATAGCTTCATCCTGTAACTGGTCAGAATTTTCTGACACTGGAACCAGTTTCTGTATCAACACAGTTACACTACATGATAAAAATAATTACCCTTTATTTCATTTCATCCTACCCTTTTTATGTTTCAGTTTATAACTTGATATTACATCAGCTTATTTAATGTTTCTGACCTCAAACAGAACTTTATCAATTAAAGAAGATCAGTAGCCTCTACTTAAAAACATTGAACCTCTCCTGAAAAACGTTAAAAAATATTTTAGCCTTTCACTCAGAGTCAGTTTGCAAACTACAGTTTTTATTTAATCATAAATATTATTTACACTGGAATGAGTGAAAGATGCTGGAAGATGCTGGAAGAGTGTTCGATGGAGGTGTGCAATAAATCATCTGAAGTGGGCTTAATATGGCGATAAGGGTCTACTTCTTTTCCATATATCCATTTGTGTCTCATAATGTAATAACCAGGAAGGTAATGTTATAATTAGGACAGGTTGCTATACAGTATGCCAGTTGTACACATGTGAACTCATTTTCAGTGACAAATGTTAGTGCTGCATGGGTAGCAGTCAGTAAAAGAAGTTTTTTTTCCATAAAGAAAGTGAAGACACTGGAATTCTTACAAATTAAGTTACTGCACTGAATAAATAAATATTGCTCTAAAATAATAATGCATTGCTAGTTGCTTCCTAATAGAGTAGAAGAGAAACAGGTACCTAAACCACTGCAGAGCTGACAGATAATTTAGGTCACCAGATCTCTTTGTATGAATACAATTATAAAAAAAAGACTTGGGAGTCCAAACTACTTTGAATGATTAGCCTACCAGCCAATCTTATTTAGGTGTAACCTTTCAGCTATCAAAGGGTACATTTGTCTAAAGTGTTGATTCCCCCACATCTCCCACCAGTTTGTTTCTGTTTGGTATTTTTTACTGCAGGGTTTACAATTTAGCTTTGGGACAGGAAAATCTAACAATCATCATAATGTGAAAATGTTAGCAACCTTTTCAGGTATAATATTTGATCATCTATCATGCTGTAGTCTCTAAAACATCTCCAGGCTTTACAAAAACAAAAACATAACTCATTTGCCTATGTTGCAGTGATTTTTTTGTGTAGTGAGTGTATTCTGGGTTGTACACTGGTACAAGCAGTGCTGATACTTTATGTCACTTGATTCTCTGATCTGGTTATTTTTTTTCTGGATTCTGCATGCCAGCCCCATATCTATGTGGGTTTTTATTGGGTGCTCTGTTTTCCACAGTATCCTTATGAAATGCAGGTGGAAGAATTGTTGATTCTGAAAATTGACCATAGGTACGCAGTGTGTCCACACTAGTATGCATGCGTGCATCCTGAAGCAGGACTGGCTACTCATCCAAGACTTTTTCTCTGCCTTGTGTTCCTTGTAAGCTGGGATAGGGTCCAGCTCCCATGTGATCTGGAACAGGATACAGCAGGCATTGAAAATTTATAAGTAAATGAAATATTTCTTGCAATGTAATGAGATAAAAGAAATTTATCAAACTGAACTTTATATACTGAATAAAAAAGGCTTTTCTTTCTGTCTGCGTATGCTAAGTCACATGAATTTTAAATATCATAATGCTCCACTCTTCCCAGCAGTTGGATAGTCACATGTAGGCTTAAATATCAGATAATTTTGACAAAAGCAATCTGCTTTCTATCTTTAAAGCAAATGGTCTAACATTAGATGCTAATGTAGTCAAACTATCCAACAGACTTTATCTGTAAAAAATACTGTGACTACATTGAAAGCAATCAAATAATCCTGCATGATAAAGACCACAACAAAGAAATCAAATATGCAAAAACAGGTAGCATTAGAAAATGCATATCATCCATTCTTGGTGACTTAGCTGTGTAAGTAATTCACATAAGGCTACACTTCATTTGTGAGGTCATCTGAGATCAGTGCTAGTCAAATGGATAAGTGAATGCATCAGACACTACCATGTTGCACACGCATATTTAAGCATATATTCAGAAAACCTTTCCTGAACACGTTTGCCAGTATCTGGGAAGGATGGCAATGTTTCCTGCTTTTAATTCAGACTTGTTTTCAAAAGAGATGAATGACTATGTCAGGAGAACATTAAACATGGCTGTGAGAGATTCGGGCCTCTCATGTCCTGTTCATCTGTTATCAAACAGGGCTGTGTATTAGTCCTTATACAACTCAGTAAGAAGTGCCAGCATGTTTTAAACATGAAACTGCAACAGCAGAAAGATAAGAGGCTGATACAGAACATTTTTAATACATAATTTGTATAAGATCTCATTAACTTTTGTCAGCTTTCTTATCAGTGATTGGGGGTCTAATTCACTGAGCACTGTGTCACTAGAGCGATGCTAATTAACACATTGCCCTGTAGACATAAGATTAATTCATTATGTCGAACAGGCAGTAATGTTTCCAGTAACCTATTTTCCGCTTGATTGTATTTTAACACTTGAAATAAAATCTGCGAATGATAATTACAAAAAAAAAACTTTTTTAGAAACCCTCCAAAGTGTTGAAGCAATTTTTTAACTCAAAGGTTCCTTTTGGTCTAGGTGTTAGACAAAGCCAAAAGAAGACAGCAGTAGGCAATCAAATCATGCGCACATCTAGTAGCTGGCTATTTATTGAACAGTGGTTTACTTTGTAGTAAACAGACTTCAGCGTTGCTAAATACATAGTGACACAGTCAAATGAAGACATTGTTCATATTTTAAGAACATCCTAGCACTTAGTATTGTGAGGACATTATGAAACATCCTTGAATAAGTAGTGGTGGAAAATTAATTTATAATGGCCAGATACAGATTAGGCCCACGTTTGTAACAAAAAAACTGTATTCATTTACACACATGCACACACATGCACACACCCACACACGCGCACACACACTTGTGCTCACACAAAACACACACACGCACATGCATACACACACACACACACACACACACACACACACACACACACACACACACACACACATGCACACACATGCATACACATGCACACACATGCATGCACACGCACACACATGCACACATGCACACACCCACACACGCACACACACACGCAAGCACACACAAAACATGCACACACACACACCCACCCACATACACACATGCACACACCCACATACATGCACACATGCACACACTTGCATACACACACATGCACACACACATGCACTTACACACACACACACACACACACACAC